>NW_006159452.1:3158726-3171767 GCF_000334495.1 Tupaia belangeri chinensis | reverse complement strand
AAAAAAAAAAGAGGGGCAGGAAACTCTCTACTTTGCTCTTGGAGCCATCTTGGCAAAAAGAATCCAGGTGTTCTTTTAAATAGTGGATTTTTTTTTAAACTTAGATATTTTTAAACACTAGACATGTTGGGGGAACCGGCAGGTGGCATGGTGGTTAAGGCTCTGGATACTCCCACATGGCTGATCATGATTCAAATCCTAGACCTGGTGGCTTGTGTTTTCTCACCTTCTCTCTCTCTCTGTGTGTGTGTTTATTTCTCTGGTCAAATTAAGATAAATGAATAAGAAAAGTAAATAATTCTTAAAAAAATTATACATGTTAATATCTCATAAATCCTTAGTAAAACAGTGTGAAAATATGTGACCTTGAGACAGAGTAATGATGATTTCTACTCTATGGAGTAGGACATTGGAGATGATTATCATTTAGGAGGAACTTGCATACTTTAAAGGAGGTATCCTTCAATGTATACAGAATGAAGTGATTTTGATGTGAGTACAGCAAAAATGCCTGAAACTGACTTACATGTGTGTAAAAAATTCAGTTTCCATGTGGCTTGTGGACACCATCCTGACTTTAACAGTCTATTTAACTTCAGCACAAATGTTTTTGTCCCATTTTATTCTTTATTTTTTATACATCTGATCATTATGTATCATTATAGCTTGCAAAATGAATGTTCCCAGCATGAATATACTGTATAGTAGTCCAGTTAAAGATATTCTTATTAGTCCCATTTTAAAAGACAGTGGTTCTAGATATTCTATATGCTGCTACTCTGTGCCACCCTAAATATTCCTCCTCTAGTAACCCTGATGAGTTAACCCTTTAGCTTGTCTTTAAGCTCAGAGTTTTAGAGTTGCTTGCATATGGATATATAATAACCACAGTGGCACTCTAAAGCTTAATCAGTCCACCTCCCTGTCAAAGACTGCTGGTGCAGAATTCTCTTTTGAATATTTCCTTGTATCAGCCTTCAATAGCTTTTCCAAGTTATTAGAACCACCACCAGTTGCTAATAACTTACTCTTGTCAGGAGCCATCAAAATAATATAGAAAAGGCATGAAAAATGTGGTCAGAAAGATTTGGATTCCAGAACACAATTCCACCACTTGGCTCAATTATGTAATCCTAGCCTTTGTCTCCCTGTGGGCCTTAGCACCTCCTTTGCTGCCCCCTGTGCCTGTGGGCTTCCTGCTGGTCTTGTTGGCTCTGGAGGGGGCCTGCATGGCCTTATCTGGTTTTGGGTGGGCTTTCCCAGCTGCCCCTGGCTTTGCCTAGATGTCTTTGGCCTTGCCACCTTTCTGGGGGGCCTTCTTGGCTGTACCTGGTTTGGAAGGGGCCTTCCTTGCATCTCCTGGCTTCTTGGCTACCATTTCCACCTTGCCTATGCTGGACAACTACTACTTTACCTAACTAAATTATGAAATCATAGGCAAGTTACTTAACCTTTTAGTCTTACTTTTCTTATTTGAGAAATGAGGATAATGACATCTTACTCATATTATTGCTCTGTAGATTAATTGAAATATAGTCCCTCCAGTTAGGGGGCACCTCATAACATCCTTTCCATTTTTATTATTCTAGAAATCTGGGTGTGAAAAAGTAGCTCAACAATAGGTTAGCTGTATGGTCTTCAAGAACCTATCTGTCAAATGCAGAGTTTTATGTTTTTATTGACTATTAGCTTCAGCTTCTGTGCAGCTGAGATTCAACTTCAGCTGTAGGCTTTTATCTACTGATGAGAGGAGGAAGACAAGCAGGCACCTGTAATTATAGCAACAGTGATGAGTGGCAGGTGAATTACAAGGTATGTTAAGGCTTTTCTATGCTGTTTGGCTTGGGGATTGCTGTAGTGATTCTGGAAATAATAAGCTGTAGTTTAGCAAGTGTTTGTCCTTCTAATATCCATCCTAACATAATCTAGACTCTCCATAGATCTACTGGAGTTCTTTTGTTGCTTTCTAGCAGCAAATAAAGGACCTACTTTTATAAAATGGTCTGGGAAATGTTTAACAGCCCTTCTATGGACTGGTACTAGATTATACATGGGGTAGGGTGGGGTGAAGACCGTTTTTCCACCAATGTTTTTAAAACTACTAGAGTCAGGTTTCCATGATTGAAACTATTACTCTACAGAAGTCTAATACTTTAAGCTTTGCAAATGATTGTATCTTTTTCCTTCATTTTCTGTCTTCAGGATGGTTTGTCTTGAAGGCATCTGTCTACTTGATTTAACCAAGAGCGTGTGTGGGTGGGGGGTGTGTGTGGCTGGGTGGAGTTTCTGTGAGGGCATGAGGGGAAATTAAAAAGGAGACCACTTAGTTCCTTCTGCTAAGCCCTTTTCATCAATTACTTTGTTCTCTTTCCTCCGAATTCTCCTAAAAGAAGAACCAATGTTCTCAACACCAGTTGAATGAGAAATGTTATTTTAAACAGCATCTGCAAAATGACATTTATGAAATATAAAAGATGAGTCCCCAAGCCCAAGCTATTTTCCATTTTCTTTCATTTATTTGAGAGCCCAAATAACAGGGTCACCCTGACATGCTAAAGGGATTTAAAATCTTTACTGGAACTTATTTACTGTGCTATTTTTAATGCCATCATGTCTACATGACTTCCCTAACCTTTAAGAACAGAGGTGAATCTTAACTAATTTTGTCTAAGATAGGAAAGAAGAAAGCCTCTTACAGGTCTTACACTATTTTCCTCTTCTCTGATTCCTTTCCTGTAGTGGAGAGCTATGAACCCTTGTCTTTTTTTCCCCCTCAGCCTAGGCACCAAGTTCACTTCTTGTTGTTTTACCATAAAACAGAGTTCTCTAAGCGGTTGTAGGATATCTTCCTAGCATCCCTCCACCTTTCTAGGATCCATGTCCCATAAACATCTTTTTCTTCTTCGTCTTCTTTTTTTAATCTGTCACTATCCTTTTCTCAGTATAGTGTTTCCCATGTTTGTTTAGCTAATAGTTTTATTGTATAATCAAAATCTCATGCAGGCCTATGAAAAGAGGCTAGGCAAGTATAGAGGTATTTGGGCTTTCTGGTAACATACAAGGATAGCCAATGTCTTTAGTTAATTAGAGATTCTCTACTGCTACTTTCTAAGTAACATTTTGTAGACCCTAAATCAACATGCAGCCCTGACATATATAAGTGGATTTAGAGGGACAGTAGAGTAATGTGGTTGACACTGGGACTATCTCACTACACAAATAATAGTTGTGTAGTGCTTTGCATTTTATATGCTTTGGCACACACAGTATGTATTTAATGTCTATAATAAGCCTAGGAAGTAGGTGCTGTTAATGCTCTTTCACAGAAAAGAAAATATTGAGGAGTTTGACGTTGATTTGGATTTCAAACATGAAGGCTTATGCTCATTTCATTTCTGTAACTTTTAGTTGAATTTTACTACTGTTTGATTGAGATATGAAATACTCAAAGCACACTGTTGGAAATACAGCAGGCGTTACATTCTGTAATAACATCTTCCTCATTAGGAAAAGTCAAGTCGTTGCTCTTCTGAGACAACTTTCAAATAGCATTTCCAAATTCTGATTGACTTCTTTTTTTATTTATATTCTTTAATTTGCAGAGGAGAGCAAAATAAAGAAAGAGAAAGAGAGAGAAAGCATCCCCTTATACAGTATGTCATGGTTACACCACAATCCTTTTTTCTTAGTTTCTGCTTCCAATGAGGATACAGAGTTATATACACGCATGATCAGTGTGTTTTTCAAGCTACTGGGGCTGTGATTTGAACTGTGTTTGACCATGTGGGAGCTGACTGCATTCATACAGAGTTTAACGAGCTTAACCACTGCACTGACTGGCTGTGACTCTTGTTGACTTCTTAAAGAAAGAAGGCACATAGAAGAACATGAGTTATTCATGTTCTTTTTAGCCCAATGTTAAGATGATAATAATGGCAAAATTATTAGTAATGATTATGTTCCCTTAATTTTTTTTTAAGGTTTTTACCACAGGACATGTGCATATGCTAGAGACAGTGTGAAATCACCTCTTTTCCCTCGGGGGTGGGAGTGGGGGTGGCGATGGCTACACTGCAATCCTTTCTCTATTCTTCTAGGATTTTGGTTATGCATGCACACACACATGATTTTCAAGGCACTGGGTCTGGTACTCGAACTGCAATCAGCCATGTGGGAGTCCAGCACCTTAATTTAACCACCATGCTACCATAATGGCTCCACAATATTTCCTATTAATTGAGTATATGCATCTGCCAGCTACAGTGCAGAGACTTTTCATGCATCATATAATCCAATCTTCACAGCAAGTTTACTATTTCCATTTTAAAGAGAAAGCTGAGCTTTTACTTTCCTCACTTCACAGCAACAAGTGATTTACCTAAGGCTTTACATCTATTAAGTGTCAGCGTGAAATTTTAAATGCAGGTCGGTTTGACCCAGGGTCCATGCCCTTTAGTTTGTCATAAGTGCTTTTGCTGACTTCTGGATAGGGGTGAACTGAAGAAAGAATATACATGCCTGCATTATATTCAAACATTTATTCACAGTGTCAATTCATAAGCAGTTTGGGTTAAATAATATGAAATTCCTAATATTTGGACTTTATGGACCAAGAAAAATCACAATTTCATGTGAATTAATGCAGTGGTTCTCAGATGTTATCTCCAGACCAGCAACACCAGCACCAACCCTGGAAACTTGTTAAAAATGCAAATTCTCAGCTTCCTCATCTACCACATCATAAATTGGGGGCTGGGCTCAGCAATCTTTGATCTAATAAGACCTCCCAGTGATTCTGACGACCACAAACACTTGAAAATCACTGGTTAACTCAATGTAGTAAGAGTCTTTAAAAAGTTCATGAAAAATATGTATTATGAAAAGGTATGCATGGATTTCAATTTTTTTTGCACTGAAATAGACTCATACTTTCATTCAGCTATTCCACAACCTTTTTGAAAGGCTCTTGCATTTTTAAACAGTATTCCAGTGCCAGGTGTTGAGTCAGTCACTGAGTTTGCAATATGAACAGAAATGAACATGATTCTTGCTCTCAGATAGTTTATACTTTACTAGAAAACACAAGTTTGGGAAATTTTTTTTTTTTTTTAGTGGTATTTATATTTTGCTAGAGTTTTTAGAGCTCAGCCAGAAGACTGGAATCTTAAGAGTCAAAATTAGAGTACAAAAAAGCTTATGTTCTAATCACATGAGTGGCCATAAACCAAGCGAAACAAACACAGATCTAGGGGTGGCATATGGGAATAGAGATGGTATCAAGGTTCAGTGCCATCCAACTCTGACACCTTGGGCCCTTTTTCTTTTCCCTTCCATCCTATCTCTAGGGATGACTCTGTTCACTTTCTGATCATGCTGGGAAGAAAAGAGTGTATTAAGTCCGTATATACATCGGACAACTAGTAATGTTCAAGGTAGCTAGTACTTGGTCCGACTCCATCAGATGGCTTAGCCAGCTACTAGTCTACTTCTACCTCCTGTTCCAAAGAGTTCCATTGTGGAGAAAACAGTAAGAACTCAGAAAATGATTCATTCCAGAACTTTTTTTTTTCCTCTTCTGTATGCTATGCAGCATTGCCAAGAAGTGAGGTAGAGGCTACTTAGAGGAGGCAGTAGAGAAAATAGGGGTCAAGATGGCCAACTATAACCTGTTGGAAAACTAACCTTCCTTCGTGTTCCTTATCCCTCTGGCCCATATATATACTGTACTTTTGGGGCATACAAATGAAATAATTAAGAGTCAAAGACTCAGGCCAATACAACTCCTAAGTTTGGATTCTTATGTGCTCAGACCTAATGAAAATTAAAGGACATTGAGCTTAAATACATGGAAAATTATAGCCCCTAAAAAATGGTCAGCTCTTAGGAGCCCATGATTGGGGCCAAAAGACAATCTTATCTCCTATCCCCGAAATGCAAGACTAGCCAGTACAGGCCACAATTAGCACCAAATGACACTTATGCCATGAGCCAAAATGATATAAAACTTCTTGTGACCATTAATCACTACTTAATTATAAAAGCCTTATTAAAAACCTATGTGAGGTAGAAGATAAGAACTCTAAGAATACAGTTAGGTTATAGGCCCAAGGTGAAATGACAGAACTGCTAAGTTTGGGGATGAAGACACAATAGTTCAGCTATTGCTGAAGTGTTTGCTCACAGACAGCTTGCAGCAGTGACTTAATGAGTGACCTAAGACAAGACTTCTTTCCTGGTACTACCACATTCCAGGAAGAAGAAGGCAATAGTCTTTTTACGGCCCAAAGCTTTTAGGCAAAGAAAGTTTCCTGATCTTCATACTTACTCCAAAATTAAGAAAAATAACTAGCATGTGACCCTGCCACGGTGAGGGGAATGTATGCATCACCTGGGAACAAGCATAGACAAGTCCCTCTAACCCAGATAAAAACCCTGCGCTCCAGTTCCTTGTTAATAACTCACTCAGGACCCACTCTCTGCTTGGGCGCTCTTTTCTACCTTCTCTCTCTTAATAAACTTGCTTACCTACCTGTGTCCACATGTCTAATTCTTTGTGAACCTATGTCTCACTGTGGGGGCTGACTTGATTGACCCTGCACTCCCACATTCCCTGCTTCTGGAGCTCTGCCTTTAGCAACCTAGAGGTTGGCCTATGGTGTAGTTATACAAAGGGAAAAGGAAAAAGAAGGGATGAATGAGTATGGAGAGCAGTGTAGGACCTTTCCACTGTCCAATCTCTCCCCCAGCCTAAAGGATGGTGCTCTTTATTATCTGTTTAATAACATTTTGTCATTCCAAAGAGAGAAAGGAAGATGGTTCTAATACTTTTCAATTCACCAACACATGAGTCCTGAAGATATAAAGAACATTACTAAGGAATATTTTAAGGTCAGAATCATCTAGAGTTCATATTTTCTTAATTCTATACTAGCCAGTCTTTTTCAAAGGAACACTTAAGTGCAAGTAATACAGCTTGAGTAAATATCTCCTTTTTAAAAAAGTTTCACCAGGCCATGTGTGCCACGAAGTTTCCAAAGAAAAGGAAATAAACATCTGTTGCATGATCTCTTTTTTTAAAAAAGAAAAGAACATCATTTTGAAACAATCTCAAGCAAATGAGCTTTGAATCTCAATTGTATTCCCTCCCTTCCATTAGTAACAATTTAGTACATAATTTGACATCAAATTTAATGATGGGATTAGAACCTGGAAGTTTATAGGGAGAGGGAAGATGCTTTGTGGCAATTTACCTTTTAAGTACTCAAGACGCTTCTTTATGACATTAAAAAGTTGCTTCTCTTAATACTTAATTTGAATTAAATTCCCTGATGTAATTATAGGAGAAATAATTCACATATACAAATAGCAGCAGTTGTGTACTTAGTAAAGGCAAGCCACGTGAATATCATGCGTCAGGAATAGAAGTCCCACTTGTAAGAATTCAAAGCAGTGTTCACAAAATCAGCACAGGTTCTTGCTCAATTGATTAAATTATGTTTCCTCTGCCTTAACTGAGGGGATAGAAGTCTAAAGTTTATAAAATCATTGCATCCTGCTTTTGGATTGTATAAAATTATTTGCTTGAATTCAGGTTCTAGATTCCTCTTATTGCCCAAAAGACAAATTGCATTTTTCTCCTGGAGTCCTTCAGAAATTCCCAGAGTATGCTCAAGTATTACATGAATAATTCATTTTACTCACTATATATTATAGCACTTAACAAAGGCTGCAGTCAGAATCCCCTCCTCAGGGAAGCTAATTTGGAGCATCATTACTGTTCTGCCTTCACAATGTTTAGCAATTTTATGACCTACCTGATGAAGTCCTCTTTTTCTGTGCAGACCTTTTAGAGAAACACTTCAAGTTTAAAATTTTGCTGAGTATATTCTTGGAAAGAAACACTCCTAGGCTGTCATATTTACTCCACTCTTGCCGTTGAACATAAAAAAGGACATACTTTTGAATGTATTCATCTGCTACTCACAAATATTACCTTATCATTGGAATTCAAATGACATGACTTTATTTCTTTTTTGGAGATGTTTTTGCTATAGGGTGCATGCACTCGCCAGAAAGAGAGACAGTAAGTGAGACATCACAGGCCAGGGGGGAATGGCCATGCTGCAATCCCTTCTCCATTCTCCTCTCGGGATCCTGGGCACACATGCACATGTGCCTGGTGTGAGTTTAAGCCACCAGGTCTGGGATTCGAACTGTAGCTGACTACGTGGGAGTCCAGCAACATAGCCATTATGTCAACTACTGGTCCCCATGACTTGACTTTATATTACATACACACACACACACATACACAAATATTATTCTTGAATTATTCAACATTGGAACTTGTCCAGGAAGATCAATTATGTGTATATGTATGGATGTCACTTAGAACTCTGTATGGAGTCTTTATATATTTTCCTTGCTTTAGAGTATATTTTTTCCTTATGGAAAGCCATAATATTTCAGTGTTATCTCAGTTACAATTCAGTACCACATGAGATGTGTCTTGTCGCAGAGCGATGGGCATGTGCACTTTAGCACATGCTGAAATGTAAGTCTGAAGGCAATGCTGACTCTTCAGCTGACTCCACCAATGCATTTCATTGCTTGTGCAGTATTCTCTATCAGTTTATAGCCCACCAAGATAAATCCCTCAACAACTTGAGCACTCTTAGATACTCTGATTGGAACTAGAGAATTCCTCAATAACTCTTACTAGTGTAGTGCATAGCTAAGTATATTTTACAGACTGACTTGGTTTTGAATATACAGAGAGAACCTCATTTTTATTCAAATAGGTGGGACAAATAAGTTTGTTACTAGGTATATATAGATATATATTTTTTTGAGAGGTTTTTGCTATAGGGCGTGTGTGCTTGCCAGAAAGACAGAGAGAGACAGAGATAGAAAGCCAGAAATTACCACCAAAGGGGATGGCCACGCAGCAATTCCTTCTCCTCTGTTCTCTTCTCGGGATCTTGGGCACGCACACACATGCACCCAGTGTAAGTTTAAGCCACTGGGTCCAGGGCTTGAACCATGGTCAACTACATGGGAGTACAGCTACATCGCCATTGCACTAACTGCTGATCCCACTAGGTATATATTAAGAAACCCTATTTTTTAATTTTTGGAGGTTCTTCCATACTGTTTATCATATAGTTGCACCAATTTACAATCCCACCAACAATGTACAAAGGTCTAACTTCTCCACACCTATGCCAACATCTTCTTTCCTTTCTTTCTTTCTTTTTTTTGGAGAGGTTTTTGCTATAGGGCGCGTGCGCTCACCAGACAAAGAGACAGAAAGACAGAAAGTGAGAAAACACCCCCCAGGGAGTATGGCCATGCCACAATCCCTTCTCCTCCATTTTCCTCTTGGGATCTTGGGCATATATGCACACATGCCTGGCGTGAGTTTAAGCCACCAGGTCCAGGACTTGAACCGTGGTTGACTACATGGGAGCATGGGAGTTCAGTGACATAGCCATTACGCTAACTGCTGGTCCCAACTTCTTTTTTTTTCTTTCTTATTTTCTTTGCTTTTTCTTTCTCTCTCCCTTCCCTCCCTCCTTTTTTTTTTTTTTTTTTTTTTTTATAATAACCTAACAGGAATAGGCTGATATCTCATTGTAGTTTTCCTTCACATCTCCCTGGTGATTAATCATGTTGAGAATCTTTTTTTATCTACTTGTTGGCCATGTGTATATCATCTTTGGAGAAATATCTGTTCAAGGATTTTACTCATTTTTAAATTGGATTTTTCAAGGTTATTTTTTTTGTAATTTTTTTGCTATTGAGTTGTAGAAATTCCATATACATTTTAGATATAAAGCCTGTATAGGACTACTAAATGATAAATTAATCCTACTTCTGAATATTTATCCAAAACTAGTGAAATCAGGACCTTGAAGAGATATTTGAACGTTTTTATTCATTGCAGCATTATTTGTAATAGTCAAGATATGAAAACAACCTAAATTTCTTTGAATGAATGGGTTAATGGGTAAATAATGACAATGTGTACTGAACAGCAAAGGACACAGTAACAAGTGTGAATTGAAAGCCCTCAGAATAGGAAAATATTTTTGTTAAATGTGTCTCAGACAAGGGACTGATAACCAGAATTCACAGGGAACTCAAGCTCCTTATGTGAAAAAAAAGTATATTAACTCAATTAAAAGATGGGAAAATGAACTGAACAAAAATCTCTTTAAGGAAGACATATGAACAGCCAAAAAGCATATGAGGAAATACTCAACATCCCTAATTATAAGGGAGATGCAGATAAAAACCACAATGAGATACCACCTAACCCCTGTCAGAATAGCAAAGATTAAAAAGATAAAAAGAGAAATGTTGGCAGGGATGTGGTGAAAAGGGAACTCTCCTACACTGTTGGTGGGAATGTAAACTGGTTCAGACACTGTGGAGAACAATATGGAGGTTCCTCAAAGATCTATAAATAGAACTACCATTTGATCCAGCAATCCCACTTCTGGATATCTACCCAAAGGACAGGAGAATGCTCAGTCAGAAAAGTGCTCACACATCAATGTTTATTGCAGCATTATTCACAATTGCAAAGACATGGAACCAACCTAAATGTCCACAAAAAGATGAATGGGTTGAAAAAGTGTGGCATATATACTGTATGGAATACTACTCAGTCATGAAAAACAATAAGACCCTGGCATCTGATAGAAAGTGGTCGATTATGGAGGATCTATTTCTGAGTGAAGTAAGTCAAGATATGAAAGGAAGATATTGTATGTATCCATTTGATATATACCAACTATCTGCACTCTATTGTAGAGAGCGAAATAGTGGAGGACATAAAAGCAGTGAAAATAGTTAATGAGAATAAGACAGTGTGTAATAGGGGGCAGAAAAGGAGTATAGAGAAAGATAGCACGAGAACAAATAGGCATGACATTAGTAGGACACAGATATGGTTTATTCTGTTGATGATGGCATGTATAGTATTCTCAACTGGACTGGTCTGAGAACTATTTCATGTTGGGTAAAGTCTTTTTACAAGCAAAATGAGAAATAGTGATTGTTTAAAAAATAATTGGAGTAATAATAATAAGTATTGGGAAAACAATGAAAAGAAATTGAATGATGAAGTGGGGATTTTAATGTCTCTGTATTGACTGATATGCATGATATTCCTTCTGGAAAAAGAAATGTAATACAGTATAAAGTTACATGTGATTCAATATAATATAAACAAGATTATGATGATAATAAATTAAAAAAAGACAATGTGGTATATTCATATAATGGAATGTTATTCACTTTAAAACACTAGTGAATTCTGCCATATGTAACACGAGTGAACCCTGACATTATGCTAGGTGAAATAAGACAATCACAGGAGTACAAATGCTGGATGAGCACAAATACTGTATGAGCACATCCACATGAGATATCATAAGAGTCATTACTTGGCCAGTGTGTCGTGAAAAGATGCTGGCGTTTACTAGCAGTCAGGGAAAGGCAAATTGAAAGTAAGTGATAAATCGCTTCCTACTCAACAGCCAGGCAGAAATAGTATAGACCTATAGTATCTGTTATGTTGTGAGAGTACATTGTAAGTCTATGTGTGCACATATAGTGGTAAGTAAAAATCTGTATGAGATTATATGAATGTAGAGGAAAAAAACATATTGATTGTTAACATGGATGCCTGTAGAGGAAGAGACATGAATATATGTGGGGAATATAGATGAATAAGGGAAACCCAAGGGAGAAATTAAGTTTACAAAGGAAAAGAAGGAATCTATATAAACACACTTATGGCTCTATGTAAAGTTATATATGTCATTAAATGCTTAGAGAAATTTAGTGGAAAAATACTAAGGGAGAAAAAAATAAGAATAAAAGTATTTCTGCAAGTACTTCCTGTCTTTCAAAGTTTACTATAAATTACTTGAATCTGATTGCATTCCTCTGATTTTGACAGAAGAGAGTGGACATAGGAGAGAGAATGTAGGTATGGGGCACTGGGAGAAAGAGAGCTGGTCAAATGTAACATAGAAACAAAGGGGTTTGTGAAGCCTGAAGAGACCAAGATGAGAAAGCACAGACACCTTCTCTCTACTTTGAGAGTTAACTGAGGTTTGCCTCTTCAGAGACAGAGATAAGCTGGTTCCAAACTGAGTTGAACAAATCCTGATTTATATAGCTCATTATCCCTATTTTTACAGAGCGGATCACAAGTCTATCATTAGAACTACCTTTGACATTTATAGGGAATTGGGTTCCTACAAACTGGGACATTGCTTTATCTTTAATGAAGTATTCATTAAAGCCTTGACTTTTTGGACAGTCTGTGTTTCTTCCCACACAAAGTTTCAACAAATTTGGAATACAGGGTAGCTATGGGAGTGGTAGATGTCCAGAGCCAAAGTAAAGATTATAATGATTATTCGTAAGGGCTTGGCTTTTTCTGTGGAAAATTTATAGATGTATTTGAGGGATTGTTGATGTTTTCTAAAAAGAAATGGGAGACCCTATTTTCAATAAAGTATCTAGAATTAATCACATGTACTGTGAATTAATCACAAGTATTATTCTATCCAAAATTTTATATGTCGAGCATAAAAACCAGTAGAGATATAAGATACAATCAGTATTGTACAGCAGTTATATCAATGTTGACCAAAAATGGATTGTGTAGTTTCAGTTATAAGGGAAACCAAAGGGAGAAATTAAGTTTACAAAGGAAAAAAAGGAATCCATATGAGCACACTTTAATAAATATATTTTACTTTGTAATTTATGTAATTGTATAAATCATGGAAAATGGAAATAGGAGGATAATACTCAATGAAGGCAATATCTCACATAACTGCTGGTAGTAATTTATCATATTTTGTTCCTTTTTTTAGAGAGAGATGTTTACTATAGGGCACATGCACTCACTAGAAAGACAGAGACAAAGAGAAATCATTCCCAAGAAAGATGGCCTCCTCAATTCTTCTCTCAGAATTTTGGGCACACACACACACACACACACACACACACACATAC
>NW_006159452.1:3152859-3158577 GCF_000334495.1 Tupaia belangeri chinensis | reverse complement strand
ACTATAGAACTTGTCCCTCCATTTTAACTTTGTGTACATTTAACTTTTCTATCATAAATAAAAATATTTAAATATGAAGTATAAAATAGAAATTTCTGAAACAATGGGGCATATTTATTTTTAAATATTAAATTTTCCTTTGTATTATAGAATAATTCAAACTTAAGGTAGATTCTTTTTCCACTTTTTTTGTTCATTCTTTCTCCAGACCTTTGAATCTAAGTGTCTCCCAGAATTGTCATCTCTTCTCTTTACATGGCCAACACTCCCCTGGAATCTACTAATCCTGCACATGGTTTATTCTGGAAGAGAGATTCCATCCTGGCTTCTAAACATCAAGTGTTTTTTGTTTGTTTGTTTGCCCGCTCCCCCCACACCCCCCAGGATCTGTAAGGCTACTGATTGACATGTCTTATTAACAGTGAGATTATCATCTGTTATTCCCAAACTAGCTTTTCCCTATGAATTTCCTTTTTGTTGTTGTTATTGATGGATTTTTTTATTCTTTTAGACTTGAAAGCTTCTTTTTCTTCTTTATCCATATCTGCTAAGAGTTGACCATATTAAGATTACTAGATCTTTCTTTAAATATTCTCTAATTTCTAAAGTAAGTCTTCATTATCTTCCACTTTGTCTGTTTAGAAGCAGTATAGCACTATGTTTACAGAGATGGAATCTGAATTAGATCACCTGGGGTGAAGCTGAGCTCTGCCACATATTAGCTATGTGACTTGGAAAAGATTCTTCACTTCCTTCCTAATGTCTTTTCTCTAAAATGGATTATACAATAGTACTCAGCTGACAAGATTGTGGTAAGGATGACAGGTTATCTAATACATAGTAGGCACTCAAAAAATGTAGCCTCTATCATAGCTGATGCTTGTCTAGCCCTTTCTTAACTATCCAATGCAATACTTCTATATTGATTTTCCTGAAACATAGTTTGTTCTTCCTGAATCCTCCACTTTTCTCTCCTCTCACCCTCCAGTCCCCATAATTTTGCTTTCCAAATGTAATCTAAACTTCATGGTGTGGCATTTAAAGACATAGATAATCAAATTTTAATATCCTTTTACAGTAATTCTGTGACCCAGACAATCCAAACAACATGCTATTTTATTATTATTATTATTATTGGAGACATTTTTGTTATAGGGTATATGTGCTTGCTGGAGAGAGAAAGAGGGGGACAGAAAGATACAAAATGAGAAATCACCCCTCAGTGGAGATGGCCATACCACAATCCCTTTTCCATTTTCCTCTTGGGATTTTGGGCAAACATGCACACGTGTCCAGTGTGATCTTCAAGCCTCCAGGTACAGGACTTTAATCATGGTCAGCCATATGGGAGTCCAGCAACACAACCATTATGCCATTAGCTGGTCCCAACATGCTATTTTTTAAAAAAGCCCTAGTATACCCTCAGTCACAGTTGTACACACTCCTAGAACACTGTCCCTTCACTATCTGAGACTAAATGGGAAGCAGAGATTGCCTTCCTGGTCCAGCTTAAAAATCTGGGTCTGATGCCCACAACTCAAGAGATTGAGGCAGTGTGACTGAGACACAGTGAAACCTTATCTTTTTAAATAATAAAAAGGAAAGAAAAAAGAAAAGAAAAAGTCTTAGTTTGAGGGTGCTATATATTAAGACAGTTATAAACTGCAAACAGGAGCAAAGTCTAAGAGAGTCATAGAATAAAATTTTAGTTGTGTGATTGTAGGAGGCCCCACAAGTGAAACGTGGTATTATCTGTTGAAGATATCTTATAGTACTATCAACTGTACTAGGGAGAAATGTTCACATGTCGAAATATTCACTTTGTAAGCTAAATAATGTGATTGAAGGTATAAAAGAAAATGAAATTAAAAAAATGTAAAAGATAAATAAATAAACAATCAAACAAATAAACTGAAGGAAAAAGAGAGAGAGAGAGAGAGAGAGAGAAGGCTTTGCAATTGCAATGACAAGAGGATCCTGGGGAAGATTCGAACAGTGGTCAGTTATCAGCTCTTGTGAAATATCTCAATATTTAATGATTTCTGTTGCTGAATTGAGGCATAACAACAAAATGTCAGCTCCATCCAGTTATCTATCTCTTGACCCTTCTCCTCTCACATATTGAATTCTTGTTGAAAGTCCTACACATTCAAGAAGACTTAGATGAAATGCCACCTCCATTCTCATTGTTCTGCCTTTCTGAAATCTGATAGTGCATTTAAATAACTCTATTTTCAAAACTGTATATTTGTTTGCTCTTTTTGTAGTTTTTTTTTAAATACTAGAACACATATAGTTATATATGGTTTACTTAAGTCTCTGCTCAAAGGCAGAGACTGTACACTTCTCTGCATTATACCTTGCACTCTTATCTAATTGTGCAGCCAGTCAATATTTGCTGAGTGAATAACTGAACTAGCAGATTTCAATATTTTTTTTCCCTGACAAATAATGTATCTGTGCTCCTGGTACTTTTGTACATGGATTGCAAATAACCAGGTTTAAATTATAATAGTATTTTGTATGTGTGAATTCTGTGAAAAAGCAATACTCTAAAATTTTGGGTAAAAATAAATGATCAGTTCAGGTGAATTGATCATTCAGGCTGACATTGGGTCATTCTATCTTTAGTTGTTCACTCAGGTTGTCATCATCCATTCATTCACCCTTCATTCAAAAACTGTCAACAATTCACAGCTAAAATGATAATGGTGTTCTCTATGGTGTAAAATTTCTGGGATAATCAGATGAATCACAGAAGCAACACAACATTTTTAAGAAAAAAATTTAAATACTTTTAGAATTTCTAACTTTCAGATATATCTATTTGGAACGTAGTTCTGGGGCCATCTTTGCTTAACATACCCTGTTATGAATCTTTATTTAACTAGCTTACTAGGAATTAAGGTCTGTGTTGGAAGTAATAATCCACATGTTATCATCATACGCAAAAATATCAGTGATTTTCTTTCATGTGAACCAGAAATTATTGTATTCAGAAATGACCATAAATTACTGACATTCAGAAAAAAAATTCCAAGGGCCAGTTGATGGTATAATGATTACATCACTTTACTCCCATGTAGTTGATCATGGTTGAGTCCTGGACCTGCTGACTTAAAACTCACACCAGGCGCATGTGCATGCGTGCCCAAAATTCCAAAAGGAGAATAGAGGGGAAGGGATTGCAATGTGGCCATTCTTTCCCATGGGGGTGATTTCTCACTTTCTATCTCTCTGTCTCTTCAGCAAGCACACTTGCCTGATAGCAACAAAAATCTCTCTCAAAAAAAATTGCAACTGCCTTGTTTGCAATTCAGTTGGCTAGTGATACCCAGAGAATTCTTTAGTATAACTTTGATTTGATTCCTAGTATACAGTTTTTAAAAATTTTTAAAATTACTATTAGTACATTAAATCACTATACATCATTTAGATTGTGAAGAGACTTTACCTAGCATGATTTACACCTCAGTCCAGACCAGTCAAGACTATTATACACATCCTCATCAACAGATAATAAACCTTATCTGTGTCCCACAAGTGTCTTACCTCTCCATTTCCCCCCCAGATTTCCTTTCCTATGCTTTTCCCCTCCCACATTCTTTCCACTTTGTCTCTAGTGTCCATTACAATTTTTAATACTTTTATGTTCTCCAGTCTTTCGGTCTCTACCATAGAGTATTGACAATCAGTATATGATAAGTGGAGACATACAGTGTTTCTCTTTCATAACCTGACTTGCTTCACTCAGCAACATATCTTCTATATTTGTCCACTTTCTATCAAATTCCATGGCCTTATTGTTTTTTTATGGCTGAATAGTATTCCATGGCGTATATGTGTCACAAGTTTTCAATCCATTCATCAGTTTGTGGACATTTGGGTTGGTTCCAAGTCTTAGCAATCCTAAATAATGCTGCAATGAAAATAGTTGTGTAAGCACTTTTCTGACTGAGTGCTCTCCTGTCCTTTGGGTAGGTACCCAGGATTAGAATTGCTGGATCATGTGGTAGTTCTATTTGACGGTCTTTGAGGAACCTCCATATCGTTACCCACAGTGGCTGGACCACGTTACATTCCCATCAACAGTGTAGGAGTGTTCCCCTTTCATCACATCCCCTCCAGCACTTATTATTTGTTTTATTAAACTTCACCAGTCTGACTGGGGTTAGGTGGTATCATATTGTGGTTTTGATCTGCATCTCCCTTACAATGAGGGATGTTGAGCATTTTTTTCATATGCTTTTTGGCTGTTCATATGTCTTCCTTAGAGAGTTGTTTATTCAGCTCATTTTCCCATCTTTTAATTGGGTTAATTGTTTTCTTCCTGGTAAACTGCTTGAGTTCTCTGTGTATTCTAGTTATCACTCCCTTATCTGAGGCACAGTTAACAAAAATTCTCTCCCATTCTCAGGGTTGTCAATTCACATGAATTATGATGTCCTTTGCTGTGCAGAAATTCCTTAATCTGATTTAATCCCACCTGTCTATTTTAGGGATTATTGTCTGTCCTTTGGAAATCTTGCTTAAGAAGTCTTGGTCTACCCCAATATCTCCCAGAGTTTCCTAAGTATTTTCCATCAATAGTTTTGTAATTTGCAGTCTTAGGTTTAGATCTTTGATCCACTTCGAGTTGATTTTTGTTAATGGTGATAGATAGGGGTTCAGGTTCATCTTTCTGCAGGTGGATACCCAGTTTTCCAACACCATTTTCTAAAGAGGTTTCCCTTTTCCCACTGGATTGACTGGTATCCTTTGTCAAAGATGAGTTTGTTTCATGTTTTGGGGTTTATTTCTGGAGTCTCTACTCTGTTCCATTGGTCCTCATGTCTATTTTTATGCCAATAACGTGCTGTTTTGATGATCACAGCTTTGTAATATATTTTGGGGTCAGGAAGCAAGATACCACCTTCTCCAGTCTTATGCAGGATGGCTTTAGCAAATTTTTTTTTATGGTTCCAGACAAATTTAACAATTGTCTTTTCTAGACCTGTGAAGAATGTCTCTTGTAATTTTATACAGATTGCATTAAACAAGTAGATTAATTTGGATAGGATTGTCATTTTTATTATATTGATTCTGCCAATCCAGGAACATCGGGGAACATCGGATGTCCTTCCATTTTTTTAGTGTCCTTTTCAATTTCCTTTTTAAGATTTTCATAGTTTTCCTTGTAGAGGTTTTTGACTTCCTTGGCCTAGTATACAGTTTTTATGGTACCCTCCATATCAAAGAAAGGACTATGCATTTACACTGATGGCAGCAATTTTTACAGCATTAAATGAGAAGATCATAAATAAGAATGCATTTTGTCAGTTAGTTGCCAAAGCAGATTTAAAAAAAAGAATCAACCTCTAGTCATTTAAAAAAAATGTATAACATTTGTAATAAATTTTAAAAATCTTAGTATGATAAGAGAATATACTTTTATTTCATTTATGTCTTTTAATTTTTATCTTTATAAGTCTATTTTTTTCCCATGAACAAGAGAGAGAGAGGATGCATCCCCACAATGAGTCTCAGCACTATGATCTACCTCCAGCCTTCAGTGAGCCTTGGATCATGGGCACAAGCATTTCTGGCATTCTTAGGAAAGTTTTCAACTTGATCTTTGAACCTGCTCATGTGGGATTGTTTTGCAAAGTGTTGAGTTCTGCCTCTGTGTGTCATTGTCTGGCTCTCTCTACTCCCTTTCACCTTTTTTTTTTTTTTTTT
>NW_006159452.1:3150323-3152689 GCF_000334495.1 Tupaia belangeri chinensis | reverse complement strand
GCTCCCTTTCCCCTTTTTTTTTTTTTTTTTTGAGAGATTTTTCTATAGTATGTACGTATTCACCAGAGAGACAGAAAGAGAGAGAAAGACATAAAGCAAGAAATCACCCTTCAGGGTGGATGCCCATGTTGCAGTCCCTTCTCCTCCAATCTCCTCTGGGTGTTTTGGGCACACATGTACATGTGCTCAGTGTGAGTTTTAAGTCACCGGGTCCAGGATTCAAATCACAGTTAACTACATGAGAGTCCAGCAACATAACCATTATGCCATCTGCTGGTCCCGCCCTTTTTATCTTTATATTTTTTTAATTTGATTTTTAAAAGACTCATGGAAGTTTGGATAAGATACAAGAAAAATTATATTGAGATAAAGGCTTCTTACAGTTATAACAAAATTATTAAGCATTTCTATAAAAAAATCCAGCTTGAATGAAAACTCATGTGTTATTTAAGAAGGAAAAGAAATATAGTAAGAATCTGTAAAATCCTAGAGTTTAAAAGCAAAGGGCACCTTAAAAATCATGTTCAGTAACTTCATTTCCTGAAAGAATCTAGGTATCTGTGCAATCTGTAGGAGGGTACCAGGCATTAGACTCTGACCCTCATCTCCCAACTCCCAGTCCTGTTCACTTCCATTGAATTACAATTTCATTCTTCTAGATTGGTTTTATGATTTTTCTTTCTCCTAACACATTTTTAAGTTTCTTTTTAAAACTTTCTCTATTGGAATTTTATGATAGAATCTTATTGAAAAATTGAATGATTTGTTTTTCATTAACTACTACATTAAAATACTGATATTTGCCCCTCAACCTGAGTCTAAACTACTAAATTGTGTAGTGTATTGACATTTTATTGTAAGTTCTTTTGGGGATCGCAGAAGTCATTGTGTCTTGGGTGTTCTTACAGTATGTCCAGCACATGTGAACAGGACCAGATTTTTAGTCAGTATTTTTTAGAAGTAGCTATTTACTTATTATTCCTAATTTAAGTAACATAAAACCTCTACTTTCATAAGTAAACTGTTAAGAGGAGAGTTATATTGCAGATGGAGAGAATTTACATTGGACCAGAAGAAAAGATACCCTTGCCACTGTTCAATGTTCCATTAATACTTAACTAGAGAGAGATGTAATACACACCCTAACTACATAGACATTATCCTTCTTCCCCTGTATTTTGAGCAAAGTAATTCACAGCTATGATTCAGAATGATAGCTAGCATAAGAACTTCAGAGCTCTGATAATAGACCAAGAATTATCTTGGCAGAGAAATGAAGAGCAGTTATTACTGAGAACCTAAAAAGAAAGTGCTAAGTAGATAATTAACATCTTTTTTTTTCTCAGTGGCAACCTGGAAAAGTTCTTGGTTGAAAGCCATAATAAGGTCTCAGACCTATAAGAAGGAAGAAAATGTAACAGACTTCCTTAAAAGAAGTAAGATTTTACCCTATGTGTATGGCTCAGTGTGTTTGTATAAATGTGAAGAGGAACACGTGACCGAAATAAAGTTAATTTATGGTAGTATTTTCTAGGATAGATGTTTTCAACAGTTAGTCATTTGAAAAATAAGAATACTCATTATTACTTTGTTGATTAACTTGAACACCTTACATGGATATTATTGCTTTAATATTTTTGTAAAGAAAAGAATTTTTCAACACTAAATTAGGTTTAGGGGCATAAAACTTCATGACAACACTATATGTTTTTCTGTAGTCTTGTGAGTAGTTTTCTTCAGATGTGGACAACTGGTACCATGTAATACTCCTTGAGTCATGTTCTCAACAAAATATAAATCTTCATTAGGAAGCAGACTCTCCAGGTTCAGTCTTGGTGATGCAGTGGTAGCACAATGCTCTGCATTGCTGAAAGCCATATGGAAGACTACGGTTCTGTTTCTGGATGGACTTGTACCCACTGAGTACATTTGGGCCCATGATGATGGCTGACTGAAGGAAAGGCTAATGAAAAGGATTTTAGTGTGAGAACTTGATGAAGTACTTTTCTTTCTCTCTCAATAAAAATAAATAAATAAATATGGGACCAGCAGTTAGCGTAATGCTGGTTGGTTATGTCGCTGAACTCCCATGTAGTCGACTGCGATTCGAGGCCCGGACTTGGCAGCTGAAAATCACGCTGGGCACATGTGCATGTGTGCCCAAGATTCCAAGAGGAGAATGGAAGAGAAAGGATTGTGGTGTGGCCATCCTCCCTGGGGGATGATTTCTTGCTTTCTGTCTCTCTGTGTCTCTCTGTCTTTCTGGCGAGCACATGCCCTATAGCAAAAAAAAACCTCTCCAAAAAAAAAAAAAAAAGAAAGAAAAAAGAAAAAAAAAAATTAAAAATTAAATAAATAAATAAAGC
>NW_006159452.1:3130186-3142975 GCF_000334495.1 Tupaia belangeri chinensis | reverse complement strand
CAATGCCTTGACCAATTTACATTCCCATCATCAATGTAGGACAGTTCCCCTTTCATCACATCCCCTCCAGCACTTATTATTTGTTTTATTAAACTTCACCAGTCTGACTGGGGTTAGGTGGTATCATATTGTGGTTTTGATCTGCATCTCCCTTACAATGAGGGATGTTGAGCATTTTTTTCATATGCTTTTTGGCTGTTCATATGTCTTCCTTAGAGAGTTGTTTATTCAGCTCATTTTCCCATCTTTTAATTGGGTTAATTGTTTTCTTCCTGGTAAACTGCTTGAGTTCTCTGTGTATTCTAGTTATCACTCCCTTATCTGAGGCACAGTTAACAAAAATTCTCTCCCATTCTCAGGGTTGTCAATTCACATGAATTATGATGTCCTTTGCTGTGCAGAAATTCCTTAATCTGATTTAATCCCACCTGTCTATTTTAGGGATTATTGTCTGTCCTTTGGAAATCTTGCTTAAGAAGTCTTGGTCTACCCCAATATCTCCCAGAGTTTCCTAAGTATTTTCCATCAATAGTTTTGTAATTTGCAGTCTTAGGTTTAGATCTTTGATCCACTTCGAGTTGATTTTTGTTAATGGTGATAGATAGGGGTTCAGGTTCATCTTTCTGCAGGTGGATACCCAGTTTTCCAACACCATTTTCTAAAGAGGTTTCCCTTTTCCCACTGGATTGACTGGTATCCTTTGTCAAAGATGAGTTTGTTTCATGTTTTGGGGTTTATTTCTGGAGTCTCTACTCTGTTCCATTGGTCCTCATGTCTATTTTTATGCCAATAACGTGCTGTTTTGATGATCACAGCTTTGTAATATATTTTGGGGTCAGGAAGCAAGATACCACCTTCTCCAGTCTTATGCAGGATGGCTTTAGCAAATTTTTTTTTATGGTTCCAGACAAATTTAACAATTGTCTTTTCTAGACCTGTGAAGAATGTCTCTTGTAATTTTATACAGATTGCATTAAACAAGTAGATTAATTTGGATAGGATTGTCATTTTTATTATATTGATTCTGCCAATCCAGGAACATCGGATGTCCTTCCATTTTTTAGTGTCCTTTTCAATTTCCTTTTTAAGATTTTCATAGTTTTCCTTGTAGAGGTTTTTGACTTCCTTGGCCTAGTATACAGTTTTTATGGTACCCTCCATATCAAAGAAAGGACTATGCATTTACACTGATGGCAGCAATTTTTACAGCATTAAATGAGAAGATCATAAATAAGAATGCATTTTGTCAGTTAGTTGCCAAAGCAGATTTAAAAAAAAGAATCAACCTCTAGTCATTTAAAAAAAATGTATAACATTTGTAATAAATTTTAAAAATCTTAGTATGATAAGAGAATATACTTTTATTTCATTTATGTCTTTTAATTTTTATCTTTATAAGTCTATTTTTTTCCCATGAACAAGAGAGAGAGAGGATGCATCCCCACAATGAGTCTCAGCACTATGATCTACCTCCAGCCTTCAGTGAGCCTTGGATCATGGGCACAAGCATTTCTGGCATTCTTAGGAAAGTTTTCAACTTGATCTTTGAACCTGCTCATGTGGGATTGTTTTGCAAAGTGTTGAGTTCTGCCTCTGTGTGTCATTGTCTGGCTCTCTCTACTTTTTTTTTTTTTTTGAGAGATATTTCTATAGTATGTACGTATTCACCAGAGAGACAGAAAGAGAGAGAAAGACATAAAGCAAGAAATCACCCTTCAGGGTGGATGCCCATGTTGCAGTCCCTTCTCCTCCAATCTCCTCTGGGTGTTTTGGGCACACATGTACATGTGCTCAGTGTGAGTTTTAAGTCACCGGGTCCAGGATTCAAATCACAGTTAACTACATGAGAGTCCAGCAACATAACCATTATGCCATCTGCTGGTCCCGCCCTTTTTATCTTTATATTTTTTTAATTTGATTTTTAAAAGACTCATGGAAGTTTGGATAAGATACAAGAAAAATTATATTGAGATAAAGGCTTCTTACAGTTATAACAAAATTATTAAGCATTTCTATAAAAAAATCCAGCTTGAATGAAAACTCATGTGTTATTTAAGAAGGAAAAGAAATATAGTAAGAATCTGTAAAATCCTAGAGTTTAAAAGCAAAGGGCACCTTAAAAATCATGTTCAGTAACTTCATTTCCTGAAAGAATCTAGGTATCTGTGCAATCTGTAGGAGGGTACCAGGCATTAGACTCTGACCCTCATCTCCCAACTCCCAGTCCTGTTCACTTCCATTGAATTACAATTTCATTCTTCTAGATTGGTTTTATGATTTTTCTTTCTCCTAACACATTTTTAAGTTTCTTTTTAAAACTTTCTCTATTGGAATTTTATGATAGAATCTTATTGAAAAATTGAATGATTTGTTTTTCATTAACTACTACATTAAAATACTGATATTTGCCCCTCAACCTGAGTCTAAACTACTAAATTGTGTAGTGTATTGACATTTTATTGTAAGTTCTTTTGGGGATCGCAGAAGTCATTGTGTCTTGGGTGTTCTTACAGTATGTCCAGCACATGTGAACAGGACCAGATTTTTAGTCAGTATTTTTTAGAAGTAGCTATTTACTTATTATTCCTAATTTAAGTAACATAAAACCTCTACTTTCATAAGTAAACTGTTAAGAGGAGAGTTATATTGCAGATGGAGAGAATTTACATTGGACCAGAAGAAAAGATACCCTTGCCACTGTTCAATGTTCCATTAATACTTAACTAGAGAGAGATGTAATACACACCCTAACTACATAGACATTATCCTTCTTCCCCTGTATTTTGAGCAAAGTAATTCACAGCTATGATTCAGAATGATAGCTAGCATAAGAACTTCAGAGCTCTGATAATAGACCAAGAATTATCTTGGCAGAGAAATGAAGAGCAGTTATTACTGAGAACCTAAAAAGAAAGTGCTAAGTAGATAATTAACATCTTTTTTTTTCTCAGTGGCAACCTGGAAAAGTTCTTGGTTGAAAGCCATAATAAGGTCTCAGACCTATAAGAAGGAAGAAAATGTAACAGACTTCCTTAAAAGAAGTAAGATTTTACCCTATGTGTATGGCTCAGTGTGTTTGTATAAATGTGAAGAGGAACACGTGACCGAAATAAAGTTAATTTATGGTAGTATTTTCTAGGATAGATGTTTTCAACAGTTAGTCATTTGAAAAATAAGAATACTCATTATTACTTTGTTGATTAACTTGAACACCTTACATGGATATTATTGCTTTAATATTTTTGTAAAGAGAAGAATTTTTCAACACTAAATTAGGTTTAGGGGCATAAAACTTCATGACAACACTCTATGTTTTTCTGTAGTCTTGTGAGTAGTTTTCTTCAGATGTGGACAACTGGTACCATGTAATACTCCTTGAGTCATGTTCTCAACAAAATATAAATCTTCATTAGGAAGCAGACTCTCCAGGTTCAGTCTTGGTGATGCAGTGGTAGCACAATGCTCTGCATTGCTGAAAGCCATATGGAAGACTACGGTTCTGTTTCTGGATGGACTTGTACCCACTGAGTACATTTGGGCCCATGATGATGGCTGACTGAAGGAAAGGCTAATGAAAAGGATTTTAGTGTGAGAACTTGATGAAGTACTTTTCTTTCTCTCTCAATAAAAATAAATAAATAAATATGGGACCAGCAGTTAGCGTAATGCTGGTTGGTTATGTCGCTGAACTCCCATGTAGTCGACTGCGATTCGAGGCCCGGACTTGGCAGCTGAAAATCACGCTGGGCACATGTGCATGTGTGCCCAAGATTCCAAGAGGAGAATGGAAGAGAAAGGATTGTGGTGTGGCCATCCTCCCTGGGGGATGATTTCTTGCTTTCTGTCTCTCTGTGTCTCTCTGTCTTTCTGGCGAGCACATGCCCTATAGCAAAAAAAAACCTCTCCAAAAAAAAAAAAGAAAGAAAAAAGAAAAAGAAAAATTAAAAATTAAATAAATAAATAAAGCACAGAATTTGTATTCTTTTCTAATTTCTGCATATAAGCTAATAATCAATTAGTAGCAACTTTTAAATAACTTTACACTTATACACAATTAAGAATCTTTCAACTATTTAATTGTTGCTCTTCTCATTAAATCCTGTCCTGTTTTTCCCTAGATACACTATGCTCTTACATTTCTCTCCGCTCCCCAGGCCTTTTCCTTGACTCTGACTACCCTTACTCTAGTCAGGTCCTTATTCTAATGATTTATTATATTTTAAATATTTCTGCTGCTTCTCCTAGAAAGAATTGCTTCTTGAGTCATTTATCCAGTCAATATTTGCTAAGATCTTACACTGTCCTTGACTCTGTCCTTTATATTTACTTACTAAGTCAAACCCTTAGTAAGTCAAACCCTTACTCTCTGGGACTCAGACCACACAGCTAGCCGTGTGGGATCTAGTTGCCCCCAACCTCCACACCACTAGCTGTCCCCTTGGAGTTTATATTTTTATGTCCTGATCCTTTGGACTGTTTTTCCCCATAGGGCATATGCGTTCACCAGAGACAGTGAGAAATCACCTACCAGGAAGAATGGGCACTGTTTGAGCATGCATTCACATGTGCCTAGTATGAGTTTCATGTCACCATGTCCAGGACTTGAACTGTGGTCAGCCCTGTGGCAATTCAGTGCCTTAACCTCTGTACCACCTGCTGGCCCCTCTTTGAACTACTCTTTGTGTTTGTTTGTTTTAACTTTTTTAATGACTGAAACATAAAACTTCTAAAACTGCAACTTCTTGATGAACCGCTTGTTCTTGCCTGTCTTGTATCTCTTTTTGAACTTGATGGTTGCCTCTTGTCAGGCCTCATATTTAAAAGCAAGGTCTCTGAAAACATCCTTCATGACAATTTTGTCCAAGGGAATATCCACAGAGTACCTTGTAGGTATGAGGTGACTGCAGTTATAAACCTTCACAAAAGACTTAATCTTTGACATCTTGATGGTTTTCTCCTTGCCTATGGCAGTTGTCATTTGTGGGGAGAGCCGTCAATTCCAGCCACCAGAGCATGGCTGTAGGAGTGGCCTAAGGTGCCATCATCAATGTTCTTCATGATGATGGCTTCGCATCTGGAATAGCGTCCAGACAGCACTAGCATCATTTTTCCTGGCTTTCATGTACTTGCCCATTTTGACAGCAGCCATCAAAAAACATACAAACAAACAAAAAAGCTTCTAGACTATTTAAAAAAATATTTTACATTTAACTTTATTTATGTATTAATTCATTTTGATTTGACCAGAAAGGGAGAGCATGAGAATGAGTGGTGGTGGGGAGAGTAAGAAAGTAAGCCACCAGTTCTGGGACTTGAACCACAGTTGGTCATGTGGGAGACCAGCACCCTTAAACATCATGATACCTGCCAGCCCCTGAACTATTCTTGAGGTAGTTATGCTATAAACTAATTTGTGCTATATCAGTTGCAAACATTGGATTAAATAATAATTCCTGTCCAGATAACACTCAACAATGATCCACTCAGTTAATGTTTATTAAACACCTAAGCTAATGAAAAATAAGGTTCAGTTCTGTATTTTAGTAGTCTAGAGGAGGATATTGGTAACTATATAGTGAGAGTAACATCTAAATGTAAATGTACATTTCTCTTTTGCCTTTTAGGAAACAGATTCATTCTTGTCTATGTATACATCCATCTGTTTAGGGTAATAGGAGGAGGTGGTGATTACAATTTGTTATGAAAAATAGCATGACAATGTTCAATTTCTGTCAGTCAAGAATAAAATTAAGGAGCATAGTAACCATTGCAAGTTGGGCTATTTTCTTGACGAAGTCTCTTCTAAGATCTTTTTCTTTCCCTCTGGAAAATCAACAAAGAACAAGCAAATTTTCCACTATCAAGGAAAATTTTATTTATAAAATCAAGAGAAAAAGATGTGAAACAAGGAGAAAAATTCAACCCCTTTACAGACTGTGGTTTTAAGGACGAGGAAGAACAGTTAGAAAGAGGAGGTGAGAAAGAAACGTTGATGAGAAAATGTGGGCAGGCCTAAGAAAGCCAGAGTTAACTATCTGACAAATGAACATTGAGTTGAAAGCTGTGGGTCATTCCTGTGGCGGGGCAAAGTGATCTAAGCCAGAGTCAACAGAGGGCTCTAGGACTGGTAGAATCTTGAGCAATCTTTTCTATAAATTGGAGGCAGTAACTCCTTTGAGTATTGTAAGACTTATAAGACTCACACCAAAAAAAGGTATAAAGTGTCCTGTAAAGTGCTTGGCATGTAGAAATGCTCTAGAAGTACAAGTTCCTTCATGTCTTTTCAGTTTGCCTTCTGGCAGACTGAATCAAGTAACTTCATGGTGGAAAAGACTCAAAGTACAGAAGTGAGGCCTGGCTTTCTGCTTTTATAGCTGTGTGACCTTGAGCAAACTGTTGAACCTCTTTAAGCCTCAATTTCTTCATCTATAAAACACGGATAACATTAGTAACTATTTTGTAAAATTGTCACAAGTATTAAAAGAGATAAATATGCAATGGACTTAGCTCAGTGGCTTGCATGTAGTAGGAGTGCAATCAATGTTTATGTCTGAGAATAGAAATTTACTTTTTTCTTTCTATATTATCTGATATGTCTAAAAATTACCTTCAATTTTTTTTTCTTAACTAAAAGGTATCTACTCAAGTACTTAACTTTTCTCCTTCATTGTTTTAACTTTTATTCTATGTGCTGAATGGCAAGGTATTTATTTAGCTTTGTATTTAAAATTCTACAACAGAGTAAATGGTTCATGGAGATGAGAAACTGTTTTTTACCCTGAACCTAGAGGTGAGTAGTGTGATTAAAAAAGAAAAGTCTAGATTTATTTATCCCGATTTGCCTACATTTGCAGTCACCCAATTAATGATCACCAGTTGCCTATGCAAATTACTCCCAAGAGTAGCTTAAGGAACACTTTATGAGTATGGCAGGACAGAAATAGATCTTAAAATTGTGACTAGAGAACTGAAGTCCCTTTTACTGTTAGAATAAATAGTGCATAGCAAATCACAGCAACATGGTGACCCTAAATTTTACTGGAGCCCACTGACTTAGGGCTTTATATGTAACATAAAGGTCACTATTAAGTATATTGGTTTATCAGAAAAGTCATGACACATTTTTACGAAGAAAAATTTATCATGACTTTTCTGACGAGTCAATAGAATAGCCCCTGGTCATTAGACTTTTAAAGGCTAGCTGTCAGTGCAAAAGTAGGCTTGCAAGCTTGTTATGCATTTGTGTGGGTGAGGTAGGGCCACTGATAAAAGAATTTCAGGGGTTTCTAACAGCAGAAGTTCTTTTTGGGGGTGAGAAAGAGATGCTGAATGAAATACAAGTCCTAGAGCCATTTGAAAGAGAGAGAGAGAGAGAGTGAGAGAGAAAGAGAGAAAACAAAACAAAAAACAGACCCAAAAAACTCCTATAATCAAGCCTAAGGTTACATGGTCCAGCTCCTAGAGATGAGTTCTCATAAGAACCTCTCTCTTTTCAGGGAAGCTAAAAATACAGGTTGAAATGTTGAAATACTTAGAGTCAGGAGTGTTGTAAATTTTGGAATATTTGAATATACATAAATTAGATATTTTGGGGATGGGGTCCAAGTCTAAATATGAAATGTTTTTGTCTTTGTGTGTGTGTTTAATTAAAAAATATTTTATTATTATTATTGTGTATATTTGATCACTATACAACATTTAGCTTATAGAGAAAATTTACCCAACATGAAATACACCTCAAACCAGTCCAACTGAGAATATTATACAAGTTATAATCAACAGGTAATAAACTATTTCTGTTCTTTTATGTTTTGTATATACCTTATGCATCTAACCTAAAGATAATTTTAACAGTATTTTTGTATTGCAGTATTTTGATTATAACCATTGCATGAGGAAAGGTGTGGAATTTTCCAATTGTGCTGTGATGTCCAGGCTAAAAAAATTCAAATATCGGAGTATTCAGATTTCACCTTTTTGAATTAGAGATACTCAACCAATAGTAGACTTTCAGAGCTGACAGGAATCTGGAATGGCAAATATCCAGTTTAAATTTGGAAGTAATCTCTGATTCAGTGAACAGGAGATCTGACATGTGACTAATTCGAGCCTTATTTTTATTGGAAGAGGCAAGAAAAGATGAATCATTTATATACATTTATCTATGAGAAGTTTATCTAGACATGGAATTTAAAATATTCTTTTTCCCTACCACTTTAAGAAATAAGACAAAGGCTTTTTCAAGTGAGGGAGTTTCCCTAAACTCTCTGTAGTTGTATAATGTCTTATGCCTGGTCTCCCATTCTGGGCAGGTACCACTGTAAATGCGACACCCCCTTCCCAATTGGACACCATGATCCCTGAAGGGCAAATAAAAAACATAGGAAATAAAGAATATTTTGATTATTCCTTCCAGCTATTTTGGAAGGATGTTGGGTACTAGAACATCTGTTTTAGTTTCTGAAGAAGAACCTAGGAGAAAAGAAAGTTCTGTCCAGAGAGATTTGGCTTGTTCAAATTGAGCCTGCATTTTCAAAGAAAATAAAAGATCACATAGTCCCAACTCTTATAGAGTTAAAATAATTCTTTCTTTTCATTGACACCATTTCACTCCATTATATACTCGTTTCTAGATCAGATATTTGAGTGCTTTCATTTAGAACCAATGAGTACTCTTCTTTTCTAATATGGTGTGACTCAGCAGCAGTGTCTGCAATTAATTCCCCAGGAGTTGTTATAACCCATGGGATAACTCTTATCTTTGCCTGATGCTGGATGGCCCTTTCTACTATTCAGAGCTGAGATCAGTTCTCTTAGGACTCACCTCTGCCTGCTCCACTTAAACCATGCCAAGAATTAGACAGTGCCTCCAGTAGACTACATTAATGAAGATACATAGTTATTATTTAGTGATACAATACAATTTAAAAGAAGTGTAGAGCAAGCCCACTTCCTACCCTCTTGCCCAAACTCAACCAGTTTTCTTACTGTGGTTCAGAAATAATTTCCCTCCTGATTTGTGGGTGACACTTCTTGGCTTCTCCCTTTTCCATTGTCTCCATACCCATGACTCAAGAATTTGCCTTTACACATGGTTGCTAAATCTCTATCTTTATTTTAGTCTTCTTTCTGCACCATGAAGATTTCCTTTTGCACTTCAAGATCCATGTGGCTTACCATAGCTCATTTTGTTTTTCCAGAATCCATTCTTATTAATGCCACTGGTAATTTGCAGTCACTTTGACTCAGAATCTTGAATTCATCTTTGACTTCTTCCTCCTCCTACACCTCATGTCTAAACATTTTTTCAAGTCTTAGGGACTCTTATTTATTTATTTTATTTATTATTAAAAGAATTACTTGTTTCATTTTATTTATTATTATTATTATTATTATTTAATTTGATGAGAGAGAGAAAGGGAAAGTGAAAAAGCAAGCCACCAGGTCTTGAACACAAACAGTGGTTGGTCATGTGGGAGTCCAGTGTCTTAGCCACCATGCCACCTGCTGGTCCTGATTTATGTATTTATTTTTTTAACATTGTTGTGATAGAGTGTGTGCACTGGTAAGAGAGAGAGAGACAGAGAGAGGGAAAGTGAGAAATCACCCCCTGGGGCGATCGATGGCCATGCTGTAGTCCCTTTTCCTCCATTCTTCTGAGATTTTGGGCATGTACATACATGAGCCTGGCATGACTTTCAAGCCACCAGGTCTAGTTTCCATGTGACAGCCCAGTGCCTTAACCACCACACCACCTGCTGGGCCCAAAAAACTCCTTATTCTTAATGCTTTCTTAATCTGGCTTGCTTTACAGGCATAGCAAGGTACTCATAACTTATTCACATGGATGATTTCAGTAGTTTCCTAATTTGTTTCTTTATCTTCATTTTCCCTTTTTAAAATTTCATATGGAAATATTAAGATGGGTATGTGTGCATGTGTGTGTATAATCTATTATTTATCTCTTTTAAAATTCAGCCTAACGTTCTCTTTAAGGGTAATCTTGCCTAATGCATTTAAGATAAGATTTTGGAAGAGTATATTTTAAATGTAGTAGGCAAAATATACTTATGGAGTGGAGTTGGAGGGCTGAGAAAGTGTTGGTTAAGGGATACAAAACTGAAGTTAGAAGGAGTTATTTCAAGGAATCTCCTGTATAGCAAGGTCACTATAGTTAATGATGATGATTTGTATTTTTGAGAAATGTTAAGAGAGTAGATGTCAAGTGTTCTCACCAGAAAAATGTTATGTAAGTAATAAATGTGTGTATTAGCTATAATTTAACCGTTCTATAATGTGTATATACTCTGAAACATCATGTTGTACCTGATAAATATATATCATTTTATCTGTCAACTTAAAATAAATTTGAAGGGTAAAGTAAAATAAGATTTGGTTAATAAACTTTCTATTTATTCAGAAAAAAATTTAGGACTAAAATTGGTTAACATATTTATGTATACATTTATTTATATAGCTAATATTTATATAACTGATATATTACTAATTATTAGTTTTTATGATATAAACAGACAATGAGTTCAAGGTTTTAATAAAACTGTGTTTCTAAGTGTTTATGTATATTGTGTGTGTGTGTTTTTTAGAAAGATTTTTTGCTACAGGGCACTTGCGCTTTATGGAGACACAGAGAGAGACAGACAGAAAGTGAAAAATCACACCCTTCTTCTCTCCCACCCTCAGGGGTGGTGGCCATACTGCAATCCGTTCTCCTCTACTCTACTCTCGTGATTTTGGGTGTGCATGCATGAACACATGCCCAGCATGAGTTTTAAGTCGCCAGGTGTAGGACTTGAACCACCATTGTCTACGTTGGATTATAGCAATGTAACCATTACGCCATCTGCTGGTCCCTATATTTTGTGTATCTATAGCATGTTATTTGAATATCTGCTTTCTACAAAACAGAAAACTTGACTGAGATCATGATATATGTATAGATAGATATTTTTTCCGTCCTGAACTCTTAGTGACATTGTTAATTTTTTTTTTTTCAGCTGCAAGACTCTGTACTGAGAGATTTAGCATTTGCCTTGTGAGAAGAGTGTTCTGTGGCAAAGCTTGAATAGAGTGGGGGCGTGGTAGATAATTAGTTTTTTTTCCATATTTAGAGCCTGTGATTTATGTTACCCCTGCTTTTACTGAGCAAGGTTTTTATGTGGGAGCAAGTACTAGTCTGGATAAAGAATATGTAATTTGGGGAATTGGTATCTTCTGAAAATTTTGAGATTCCTCTCAGTTTGTTTTATGTATAATTTTTCCCTAGGAACTAAGTGACCAAATTTAAGATTTCACAGTTTTTCTTTCTTCTTTTGTAATAGAATTGAGGGATTTTTTTGGGTAAAAGTCAATAATGATTTGAAGTTTAAAAAAGTCTTAGATAATTTAAAATTATATTGTAAATTTCTTCTAAATTAAGATTAAAAGTGGCTTATGTTATAGTGTTTAAAATTTATTAATTTCTTTCATGACTGAGAAGGAAAGAGATAGATAGAGAAGCAGGCATCCCCCAAAGGATCTAAACACTATGACCTACTTCAGCCAGCCCCAGAACATGGACATATATACCTGGTGTACTCAGGAGATATCTGGACACAAACCCAGGACCATCCCATGTAGGTCAGCCTCGCAGGGCGTTGTATTACCACTTTGCCACCATCTAGCCACCCTCATAGTGTTTAAAGTAGAGATTCTGATCTGGTTTTTATGATTGTATAAAATATTGCATAAATTGTTAAAATAATGTTAGATTTAATTACATGTATGAAGACATATATTGTATTTTGTAAAAAAAAAAAAAATTAAAAAAACCCTCACAGTTGTCTTATTGATAACTGACAGTTGGCAATGATAGCCTCCAAATTTACCAAGGATTAAAGAAGAGACTTAAAACTCCTGTCACTTGATTCTAGCAAGTGATCAACAGGCCACATTGGTGGCTTATTTCCATGCTCAGAAAAATACTCAATTTTCCATTCTCACAAAGAGAAAGGCATTAGAAAAAATGTCCCTTTTGCATTCCTTCATGAGATCTATTTATTTAATGTCAGTATTAACAAATATATCCTTTTTTCCTTTTATTGATAATGGTCTAGGGACCAGCAGTTGGCATAGTGGCTATGTCACTGGACTCCCATGTAGTTGACCACAGTTCAAGTCCCGGACCCAGTGGCTTAAACTCACACCAGTCATGTGTGTGTGTGCGTGCCCAAGATCCCAAGAGGAGAATGGAGGAGAAGTGATTGTGGCGTGGCCATCCCCCCTGCAGGGTGATTTCTCACTTTCTGTCTCTCTGTCTCTCTCTGTCTTTCTGGCAAGTGCGTGCACCTGATAGCAAAAACCTCTCCAAAAAAATGTTAATGGTCTAGGTTCATAATAGAAGCACAATGTGAGCATCTATTATATGTACCACTGTCAACAACAGTGCAAATTAGGACAGAAAGAATTGTTTCATTTCCATTTACTTCAAAGACCCTTTTAATATTCTTTGTTATTTTACAGTAAATATTATGATTAGACATATACTATTTTATTTATTAATTATTGTGTTTTAAAAAAACTTGTAATTTCACAGGGCAGTTCTTGGGAATAAGAAAGTGTTATAAATAAATGAGGACATGTGCTTAACATTTTAGGGAGTGGTGGGACCAGCAGTTAGTGTAATTGCTATGTCGCTGGACTCCCATGTAGTCGACTGCGGTTCGCGTCCCGGACCCAGTGGCTTAAAACTCACGCCGGCCGTGTGTGCGTGCGTGACCCAGATCCTGAGCG
>NW_006159452.1:3000592-3130114 GCF_000334495.1 Tupaia belangeri chinensis | reverse complement strand
TGTGGGCGAGTGGAGGTGCCCTAAAGCAAAAAAAAAAAAAAAAAAAAAAAAAAAAGCATCTAGCAGGGTGCCTGATATCTTCTCCTATATAGTTGTCCTATCTCATCTCTACACTCCACCCTTCTTCCTTCAAAGGTCTTAGGTTTTTACTCTAAGAGACAAAAATGAACAGAGAAAGAAATAAAATATAAAACAATGGGCAGAGAGAACATAAAATGTCGTGGAAAAATCTTGATGTAAATCTTACCAAATTCTTGTAGTTCTAGTTTTACTACCCAACAGCTGTGAGACCTTGGTTTGATCACAGTCTTTCTGTGGCTCCATTTTATCCATCACATGATGTTTTAACTGGGTATTCCTTGATTATGTGCCATTTTTTTTTATATACAGGCAGTACGGCTTATTATAATTCCAATAAGTTCATAGTCCTTATAGATGAAAGTAAGTGATTAGAAGAGATATAATGGGAGAAGTGAGAAATGAAATAGGCTTTAGAAGTTGATTGGAATTTGGTTAGCTTAAGGGAAGACATTTATTTGTTGTTGTTTTGATCTTAGTCAACTGAAATGTTTTAATTTTTTACAGAACGACATAATTGACTTGAACAATTTGTTCTGAAGTGACACTGGCCATTAATTTAATTGCTTTAATCCTTTAGATGAGTTTTGTTTGAGAGATTTAAAATAACAAAGGGTAATGTATCCTGTGACTAGTTCCATTATCGCACTTATCTCTAAATGTTTATGGGGAACTCCTGAATGGAACATAGATCTTTGAAATACAGGGTCATCTAGAAAGAGGAAAATAATACAGCTCTATTGTCAGATCACCATCAACAAACATGTACTCAACATTGTTTTTTGTGTCCCTGGCACCCTCTTTCAATGAGTACATGCTTTGTAATTAGTAAATGTATGACATCATTGCTTTCCAGTAAATATATATATATAAAGTAACATTTAAAAGTCACATGTCAAGTGTGATTAGTATTTTCCTCAGTAAACTGAGAGGAAACAGTGTACTTTAAAACAAAGTCACAAACAAGGGGATTTTGTGTCTTCACCCTGCAGCTACAATTGAATTCCTGAGAATAGATTGCCGAAAGAGGACAAATCTGTTTTTATAAGACATGTGCTTTTCTAAGCTGTATCACTTTTTGTGTCAGTAATAATAATGATTTACTTAGGTTGCTGTTAAGTGTATAGAACCAATGAGATTTGGCATATTTTAAGCCACGTTGGTTTCAATTACCTTGAGTCTCAATATTATCTCAAAATTATCAAGCCTGAGATTTAAAATAGATTATATAAATAATCTGAAGCGATTGCTCAGCTGCTTTCAGTGTACAACTAGAGCTCGGTGACTACCTTTCTGGTACAGTGAGCATTCTTAATCCTGAAAGTGGATCTCATATGGACAATGTATACTGTTTATTGTTCCATGGATAATAGGTACAAGCCTACTTTTATTTATCTATAGCTTGAGCGTCGATCCTTTTCTCACTTCATTTTGTCCTACCAAGCAGAGATGGTTTCACCAGATACCCATGGATGCAAGCAGCATCCTGGCTGCAGCAAGATCATCTTGGGATCTCTAGCCTAGAAAGGCAGGCAGAGTAGTGACAGCCATTGTGCCTCCTAGCTTCCACTCTCTCCAATCTCATATTTTAAATGACCATTTAAAGTTAAATAAATAACTCAAATCCACAAAAATAAGCATATGAACTCAGGATTTTCTGACTCCAAAGATATGGAGACTTTCTGTTATACAATACTGACGCCAATAAATACTCCTTTCCTTATCAGCTTCCTTAAAAATGTCATTATCCAGATGTGAATACATATTAGAATATTAATTTAAAAATAGAAATGCAACACGTCATAATTAAAATAACAAAAACTAGAAAGTAATTCAAGGAGAAGTAGGCATTACAAATAGTTACTGTATTTATTACGATGGACATCCCTGGTTTAGAACTTTGGGTTTATGGGCTTACCTAGTTATTCTGAACTTAAAAGCAATTTCTGAAAAACAAAACAAAACAAAACAGAACAAAACAATGTTTTCCCAGTAGAGAATCTTGGGAAAAGATTTTTGAAAAGATTCCTGATGGAATATTCACTTGTTTAATGATCAGTAGTGAGAATCAAAGTTTAAAAACTGTAATTATGGCACTATTTCTAATGGCAGATCACCACTTCAATAAGGTTATGACAATGTGTATGAGATAAACAAAAGTTATTAAGGGGATGACATAGTGGTTATGTTGCTGGACTTCCATGTAGTCGACTGAGGTTCCAGTTGAGACCGAACAGCTTAAAACTCACACCAGGTGCGTGTGTGTGTATGCCCAAAATCCCAGGAGGAGAATGGAGAGAAAGGATTGCATCCTGGCCATTTCCCTGTGGGAGTGATTATCTCTCTGTCTCTCTAACTAGTGCATATGCCCTATGGATAAAAAAAAAGTTATTAAGTGCCAGTGGAAGAAGATATATTTCTAAGAAATATATCTAAAGTCATACATAGGCAGTTGAAGAAAAATGATGGGGCTCCAAAAAGTCTTTTTATAGTGTAGTACTTGGAAAAGAATCTATTGAAATAATTAAACATTAGGAAATTATTAAGATGAAATTACATAGAGAAAAATTCAACAGAATTAGGTATAAGACACAGCATGGACAAATCTTATTTGACAAGGGTTAATTGCTGTCAACAAAACTGCAGGGAAATACTAGATTTTATGAAGAAATGAATTAAGTTGTAATTTAGCTCAAAGCATTAAGTTAATCAGTAATTAAGATGATCCTGCTGAGGTACTTGAATATCTATTTCTTTCACCAATGGTTTGAAGTCACAAGAACCCTAGGATGAATGCTTGTGCAGTTGATCTGGTTAATCAGTCAATTCTAAGACTGGTCAACTTTGAAGGAAAATCATTTGAGGCAGATTATTATGCCCAGTTTGAAGTAACTGGACTGAGGAACTGAAACCTGAACATCTTTCTGCCAGTGTGATAGAACCTGTGTCTATGCATGCTGGCAACTATTTTTCCTAGTCCTTTTCAATTTAAGAAATTGGAATTGGTGATTAGGTTTGGCTTAAGAGTTCTACTTGGTCTTAGAACACATTGACATGTTTGCTCATACTCCTCGCTGCCTAGAGCAGGTCGTAGCCCTTCTCCCAGATTTACAAGTAGGTTACTTTCTCATGTTTGTGCTCCCATCTTATACCTAGTCTTATAAAACTCATACCCAAAGATTCATTATCCTTTTTGTCAGATTTCCACAAGAAATAAATGCCTTATTATTATTATTATTATTTTTACTGAAGATTCACAGAAGAGAAAGTATTAGATTGCAGGATAGGTGTCTATCATGTAGGCCTTAAGACTTATATGTTCTCTCCAAACTCAGTTTTTTCCAAAAAAACCACTTTACACACACATGTTGTTATCCAGTGTGTGATACTTTCTTAGTAATCTAATGTCTGTCCCTGTTATCACAGTATTTCTGATTTAGAGGTGGAAACGTCATGCCATATTTTCTGATATGCTGGCAAATAAGATTCTATTTTGATACCACAGTATTAGAGAAAAAAAGCAGTCATAGTTTCCTATTTTTCTAGAAGATCAGCAAGTTGTTTTTCATATAAATATCAAGGAGGCAGGCTGTTTTTTTGTTTGCTCGTTTAGGTTTGTCTTAACACTAAATATGTCTGTGCTACCCATAACATGATGTTACCTAACTTAGATGATTTCTCTTCTTGAAACAATGGTACCTCAATGATTTCTACCTTGATTGACTTTATTTATTTATTATTTTTTTTTTTGGAGAGGTTTTTTCCTTTTTCCTTTTTTTTTTTTTCTATAGGATGTGTGCACTCGCCAGAAAGACAGAGACAGACAGCAGAGAGATAGAAAGTGAGAAATCACCCCCCAGGGGGGATGGCCACGCTGCAATCCCTTCTCCTCCATTCTCCTCTTGGGATCTTGGGCACGCATGCACACGCGCCCGGCGTGAGCTTAAACCACTGGGTCCAGGACTCAAACTGCGGTTGACTACATGGGAGTCCAGTGATACAGCCATTACGCCAATTTCTGGTCCCCCTCGATTGACTTTATGTCCTGGGAAAAGCTTTTCTGTATGGCCTGATTTTGTTGCTACAGAGTTCTACATAATGGGCTGGGGATTTTCTTGTAAAGAAAGAGTAAGTATACTAATCTTTTGGGAGATATAATAAAAGGGCCAGTGGGCAGAGATTTTCCAGTTCTTGAAAGAGGGAAAATGTTGAGGGATAACAGTTGGTGTAGATCATTCTAAAGAGGGGAGACATTGGTTAAGGTTCCAAGATCTGCTGAATTGTAGGAAAGCCTAGCATGGAGTCCTGGCTTTAGCTATACATGTGTCCCGGAACTTGACAGTTGCCTGAAACACTGCCAGGCTTTTAAAATAACAAACCAGAAACTAATGTTTTCTATATACTGACATAGAGTTTAGAACAAAGTATAACACAGAGTGATGGAGAAATGGATGAACAGAACACCTTTGAACCTAGCTAGACCTGGGTTCAGCAATCTTGTTCTATAAAAGGCCAGGTATTAAACCTTTATAATTTCGTAGGACATGGTTTCTGTAGCAGCTATTTAGTCCTACTTTTATAGCGTGAAAGCAGCCATTGCTAATACATAAATGATGGATACTGCTGAGATACAATATAACCTTATTTACAGAAGTAGGTGGTGGGCAGATTTGGCCTGAGGGAGGTAGTATTTGCCTCCTGTCTAGATTTTTTTCTCCAGATTTCTGTGAATAAGCATATTTCTATATCTCATGTTATTAAGCTATGAATGAACAAGCAAATACACAAGAGATGTTCTTCTAGTTTTACTTGCATTTTTTTCTTTTTCTTTTTAACAATTTTGCCCTAGGGCGTATGTGCTTTCTGGAGAGAAAGAGAAAGAGAGAGACAGAGAGAAAATAAAAAATCACCCCCAAGGGGGAATGGCCACATGTCAATCCCTTCTCTGTTCTCCTCTCAGGGTATTGGGCATATGTGCACATATACCTAGCATGATATTTTTCTTTTTGGAGAGTTTTTTTTTTTTTTTTTGCTATAGGGCATGTGTGCTCGCCAGACAGAGAGAGACATAGAGACAGAAAGCGAGAAGTCACCCCCCAGGGGGGATGGTCACGCTGCAATCCCTTTTCCTCCATTCTCCTCTCGGGATCTTGGGCATGCACGCACACGCGCCCGGCGTGAGATTTAAGCCACCGGGTCCGGGACGCGAACCACAGTTGACTACGTGGGAGTCCAGTGACATAGCCATTACGCTAACTGCTGGTTCCCATGATTTTTGAGCCACTGGATCTGAGACTTGAACTGTGATAGGCCATGTGGGAGTCCAGTGCCTTAACCACCATGCCACTTGCTGGCCCTTCATTTTTAATAATTTTTAAAATAGATTTGGACTTGGATATTTTTTTTTCAACTGCCACCTTTCTTTGAATTATACTATTTCATTTTCATGACTTTTCTCAATGTAATAGAATGCATCACATAGTAAATGTTTTAGGATTAGTTGATTCCTATTTCCATATATCCAAAATATAAAAAGGGTTTTCAAAAAAGGCACCTAGAATAAGAGGAGCGTATGTACTTAAGGAACAGGAAAGCTAATAACATACTTTGTATAGGTAAGAAAGTGAATAGTGTACAGTTTTGCTTTTTATTTTTAACACAGCTCACTTGAGAGAAAATAAAAGAAAGAAATTGTCTCTAACTATGGAAAATATGTATCTCAAAAACCAAATAATTCCAATTTATATAAAGGAATTTTATTATATTGAAAAGGACTAAAAATATCTAGTGATTGGAAAAAGCAGACTACATTAAACATCAAAATAAATGATATGATTGTATTGTGATTATTTCTCAGAGTGAATAAGTAGGAACATGTTTTATATTTTAATCAGGGAATTCAATTTTGTTCAGCCATTTCTTTTGAAGCAACCATAAAACTGAAGTAGGGCAAATTAGATGCAAGGAAATATTTATTAAAAAATATTTCAAAAGTGATGATTATTATGTAAAATGAAAATTATATTTGAAACTTTTGGTAGAAAAGATATTTTGAGTTGGGTACTTAGGGAATTCCAAAGTAAAGCTAGATAATAGTTTTCTTTTTTTCTTGATTATTACTCTAGAAATATGATGATTACCTGAAGATATTTGCACTATATTAAATATAATTTACTCTGTCCCACTCTGAACTTGTGCTCATTTTTAAGTTATTTCCTTTCCAAAAAAGAACATTTGTTGTATGCCGAGATAAAGTCTGGATGGATGTTTTATTTATATTTATTCATGTAGTCATTACTTTTATAATTTTTAGTAATACTTGAGATTTACATTAATTAATAAATTCTTGACCAATATGTTTCATCCCTAAACCTTGGCATTTTGATGAAATGGTTTTTTAAAATAGTATTTGTAAAATGTCTTAAGTTTTCTGAATTGGGAAAGAAAGCATTGTGTCATAACAGCTCATGGTGAGTGTTGGATACTAGTTTTCTTTTAAAGGCGGTAGTGATCTAGATTCACAAAAATTCCTTTAATTTATACACAGAGTTCATCTTTGTTGCGCTTTATTAGAGGAACATACAGTTTGTTCGCTAAGTAATGTTTCCTAATTTGGGAATTGTAGTCCTTTTTTATTGAAAATATGTACTTTTTCAAATTAAAAAAAAAAAAAGAAGTACCTAATCGATCCTCATGGTGACACTATTAGAAACTTTTTTTAATTCATATTCTTTATTTTCTTTCCACTGACATTTTATTTCAATTTTTTTTAATACGTTCAATCAAGTGTCACTTGGCTTGCTCATTCCTCCCTGTCATATTACTTATCCATGAGCATTTTCCCCCCTACGTTGAAAGCATCTCTAGTTTACTACCAGACTTTCTTGATCCTTACCTTTTCAAGTCGCCCAGCAGGTCCTCCAGGCCACTTCACCCCATCTGCTATTAGCAGTTCCTCTACTTTGTTGTATGCATGTCTCATTCTATTGGAAACAAACTAATCCTAGACTTGAATTTTTCTCGGACATCTGTTCATCCTTTTTATATTACCCAAAGTGTGACATCATCATCCCTGGGATTTCTTTCCAGTGCATACTGCCTCTTCAGTTCCTTAAAACTCTTGGGATCAAGAAGCAGCCTCAGCATACTCCTCAATCTCCATTCTTACTCTTCCTTTCCTCAATAATTTAAGAAATTGGTTCATTTTTCCTCAATGGCTTTCTCTTGGTACTATATTAAGAGACTTAGTATTCATGTTAATAACCTTGCTGACTCTAGTTTCATTGTTTTCACTTCTTAAAACCTATTCAGTCTCTGTCAGGCTGAGCTTTCTGTTATTGTGGATACACTCTCATTACTTGAAAATATTCCATTTTCAAGATCGCTAACTCAGCCTACTTTTTGTAAACAGTACATCTTACCCCTGCTTCCATAATGAACTTCTCATTTTTCTCCTCCCCTGAGTCCTTCTGTCCTTCTCATATGCCCTCTACCTCTTATTTATTCTGGTTCATCTGCTTAAATGTTCAGCCGTACTCCAAGGACAGCCGTTTCAAAAGTGTACTTGCAGCCACTTTAGAATCTATTGTTCCTTTGATCTACTAATTTCTTTTCATCCTTCCATAGTCCCAAGTATTCTACCGTGTCCTTTTCTTTTGTTATGGGCCAAAATTTTAGCTTATATAGGCTATGGACACAAATAAGTGCTGCCTGACTAACTCTATGGCAGATTTTTACAATTTTTACAGCAGTTGAAGTTGTAGCCATTTTTCTTGACTTTTACGGCAGTGAAAGTTTTAGACAATTATTCCCACTCTAGTTCACTCATCCACTAATGTGGTCATGACAAACCTTTCCAGATTTGAGAGCCTACAGGATTTTTCCTGCCATGGAACATATAGAAACTTATCTATGTCACCCTTCACCTATGAACAAGACTAAGAGATCAGCCTTGTTTACAAGAACTGCTATTGTGAGGTCTTAGTGAGATAATGTGTGTGAAGATACAGTTTAACAGCTATAAAACCTAAGGACTATTGCCATTCTGTAGAGACACTTCGTATTTGCCACGTCTGTGTCTTATCCATCCTGATCTCTGTCCATGATATTCTTCCCCAGTCTTGAAGACGTAGCTTAAATACTGCTTTTGTTTGTTTGTTTGCCTTTGATGTGCAAAAATCTGTATCTTTGACAATCCCATCTATAAGGTTCTATCATCCTGCTATCCTTGGAAGTACTTAGTCCAATGCTCTGAATCTAGTGAGATAGAATAAATTTTTGCTGAATCAAATATTAGATAAGTTTTGCAAATTTAGACACAAACTCTCTAATAGCAAAAGTTTGAGTGAGTTTGTAGGACTTTTGTGAAGGTTTTTATTGTTTTTACCTATGTAGTTCATCATTATACTTTATTATTAAAAAAAAAAAAAAAAACCCTCCTAATGGGACCAGCAGTTGGCATAATGGCTATGTTGCTGGACTCCCATTTAGTCGACCATGGTTCAAGTACTGGACCTGGTGGCTGAAACTCACGCTGGGCGCGTGTTTGTGCATGCCCAAGATCCCGAGAGGAGAATGGAGAAGGGATTTTGGTGTGGCCATCCCCCCTGGAGGGTGATTTCTTGCTTTCTGTCTCTGTTTCTCTCTGTCTTTCTGGTGAGCGCATGTGCCCTATAGCAAAAACCTCTCCAAAAATAAAGAAAGAAACAAACAAAAACCCATAAAACAAAACTCTTCTATTATATAGAATAAATGGTACAATTTAAAATAATCTTTTTTCAGTTTTTGCAATAGGATGCATGGATCATCGAAGAGAAGCATACACACACACATACACACACACACACACACACACACACACACACACACACAGAGTGAAATCACCCCCTGCACTGGCCATGCTAGAGTCCCTTTTCCTCCAGTCTCCTCTGAGATTTGGGGCACACACACACACACACGTGCTCAGTGTGATGGTGATTTTCAAGTCACTGGGTCTGGGACTTGTAGCCGACCATGTGGAATCCAGTGCCTTTTTTCCATGTCACCTACTGGCCCTAAATTGTACAATTTTAAAAAATAAACAGATTTAAAGTGGCATTGATGCCTTTACTCTTAAATGGTAATCTTTCTGTTATACAGTAAAAAACTTATGGTTTTAGTAGCATATGATAGTTGTCTCATAAAAAAATGCTTTATCAGGTCAGATAATCAAACTCTTGCTAGTAAGATGTATTTCTGAATAATTCCTGTGAAAAGAAAACAGATGGATTAGTTTTGTTATCACCTCTTTGGAAGAATAACTTCATTCGAGATAACCATATATTTTCAAAATAGCTCTTAAAAATCCTGAACCTTGAAGGACAACTGAATGGCATGTCAAAACAATTTTATAAACACTGAACACACATGACTCTATTAGAATCTTTGTGAGAGAACTTATGCAAATGCCACCTATGCCTTACCAGTCACTTCAACCACTCTTTCTCTTTGCTTTGGACTATGACACATTGAATGTGGAAAAGACTTTCACATTTATCCACAATGGTTCTTTACCTTTATTTTCTTTCCTTAACAATTCTAAGGGAGATAAACATTTTCTTTAATAAGAGTAGTGTCCTAAAGCATTGATTTATCATCACAGTGAGAGAAGGATAAGGAAGAATCAGAAAATTAAGAGACTTGACGGGAAATTTTGAAAAAGGTCTGAAGGTTTACAAATATCTTTTCATAGGAAGTTGTGCTCCTTTACACAAATTTTCAATGGGAGTCTCTAGGTTATAAATTTGATTTTTTTCCCCCTGGTACTTTAACTACATGCCATAATAATTATGGCATTATGTGTGTGTGTATCTATTTTTTTAGTTTGCTTGAGGTCACATGTGCTTAGCAGAGAGAGAGATTAAGAGAGAGAGAGAGAGAGTGAATACACCATTTCATGAGGGATGATCATGCTACAATCTCTTCTTCTCTATTTCTCCTTTTGGGTTTGTGGGCATGGACACACATACATGCCTGTTATGTTTTTCAATCCACTGGGTCTGAGACTCAAACTGTCTAACCATCATGCCACAGGCTGGATTCAATAATTCTTGGAGAGTCCAAAGTTTTGCTCTTTAGATAACATATGTTTAACATACAGAGAGCTCTAGATTTGGTTTATGGATATTCTTAGAGCAATTGGTCTCTCAAGACTTTTGATTATAAATAATTGAACAGATAAATGTGAAGCAGTAATGGTATGTCTTACTCATTTAGGCCAATTATTCATTGCATAGCATATTAAGATATTTTCAATGTATGTAGAAATGTAAGTTTTACTGATTTTTAGAAATCTATATATTTCTATGCACATTAGGGAGAATTAGAAGGAACTTAGCTGCCATGTAGTTCAATTCTGACAGATTCTCTACATTTTTAAGTAGAGCTATTTTGAACACGTTTATTGATAAGACATTTTATATATATATATATACATATACATATATATATATAGGAGCTCCTTCTTTTTTTGTGGCAATTCGTATTGCTAGAAAACCCTTCCCTAAGTCCTTAAATTGACATCTGGCCAAATAAAACTTATGTTAATTTTATATGAACAACTATAATTAAGATTCTTAAATTAAACCATTTTATAGCAAAGTTCCCAGACTTCTTTGTCACCCATTTTTCTTTCTTTGAATATTTTGTCAATGTCTCAGTTTAGAATGTACTTCTTAGAAGTGAACTCAGTAATCTAGCAGAATATGACAAAACAATAATGTGAGCATTACTTTATATGCTGTATTTCAGGCTTGAAGTAATAGGTAGTAGATCAAGCATTGGCTCATTGAATTTATGGTTAATTAGAAGCAAGAATCTTTTCAGTATGTTCTGGTAAGAATTCATTTACCGGTACCAGCAGTTAGCGTAATGGCTGTCGCTGGACTTCCATGTAGTTGACTGCGATTCAAGTCCCGTACCCGGTGGCTTAAACTCACACAGAGCGCGTGTGCGTGTGTGCCCAAGATCCCGAGAGGAGAATGGAGGAGAAGGGATTGTGGCATGGCCATCCCGCCTGGGGCGTGATTTCTTGCTTTCTGTCTCCCTGTCTCTCTCTGTCTTTCTGACGAGCACACGCGCCCTATAGCAAAAACCTCTCCAAAAAACGAAAAAAAAAAAAAAGAATTTATTTACCAAGTATAGTACATGCTGTTGTTTTTATGTTTTACATAGATTTTCCTTATATTTTTAAACAAAGGTTTCAACAGCATTTCTTTATTTTAAAAATGCATACTTTGTATTGTATGAGATATTTGGCAAACATACTTTTTAAAAAGTTTATTTATTTCTTCCATGAGTGAAAGAGAGATAGATAGATAGAGAGAGAGAGAGAGAGAGAGAGAGAGACAGCATCCAAATCAGGGTCTTGATGCCTTATGGTCTACCTCTAGTCTTTAGTCAGCCTTGGATCAGAGGCAAGCATGTGGTCAGCACACTCAGGGAGTTCTCCAGACTGGAACGGGAAAACTTTCACGTGGGACTGCCTCACAGAGTGTCACACTCTACTGCTGTGCCACTGTCTCGCCCCTGTCAAATATACTTTTGAATTGAACCATTTAACTGTTCACATATTGAGCACCAAAATAAACTGATAAATATATTTTGCAAGAACATTTAAGTCTGAGATCTCAAGTACCTTTTAATAAGATAAGATTACCATAATATACAGTGAACTCAAGCAGTTTACTACCAAAAAAATAATCAATCTGATTAAAAGGTGAGAAAATGAGCTGAACAAACAATTCTCTGAATAGGACACATGAACGGCCCAAAGGCATATGAAAACATGCTCAACATCTCTTATAAGGGAAATACAAATCAAAATCACAATGAGATACCACTTAATCCCAATCAGAATGGCTAAATTTAAGAGAATAAATAATGATAAGTGCTGGTGAAGCTGTGGTAAAAAGGGAACTCTCCTACATTGTTGGTGGGAATGTAAATTAGTACAACCACTTTGGAGAATGATATGGAGATTCCTTGCACACCTACAAATAGAACTACCATACAGTCCAATAACTCTACTCATAGGTATTTACTCAAAGTATAGAACAATCCTCAATCTAAAAAAACATTTGCACATCCATGTTTACTGCAGCATTATTTACAATTGCTAGGACATGGAATCAACCCAAATATTCAAAAATAGATGATTAGATTGAAAACATGTGGCATATGAACTCTATGTAATACTACTCAGCCATAAAAAAATAATAAAACCCTGACTTTTGATACAAAGTGGACAAATATGGAAGACCTAATGCTAAGTGAAACAAGTCAGACTGTGAAAGACAGACTTGGTCTGTTCCCACTCAATATATACCGATTATTTGCACTCTATGGCAGAAACTGAAAGTCTGGAGGGTATAGTAGTACGGAAGGCAAAAGTAGATACTAGAGATAGTAAGAATAAGGCAAAGCAGGGGTGGGTAATGGAGGGAGGGGAAGAAGAAGAAAAAAAAGTATGTTAACTGACAAAAAAATGAAAAGCTATTTGCTTATAATGATGTGTATAGTAATGTCTTTGCCTTGACTGATATATATGGTATTCATGCTGGGAAAAGAAATGTTATATAATGTAAAGATATATGTGATTAAATGTAATATAGAAATAATAAAATGAAAAAAAGAATTATTTATAAGAAAGGAATTAAATATCATCCAGTAAGTCTTTTATAAGAAAGGGACTAGATATTATAAACATTTAATCCATCAAAATTGTATGAACCAATTTTTTTCAAAATTAGTACTAACCAGGATACTTCAGAATAGAAAACCTGAAGAAGTAGGTAAACTCACATACTTTTATGGTTAGGTTTGATAAAGAGCAAATAGTCATAGAGAAATATGAAATATGATTACAAGGTAAAAGAATATGATCTAAGGACAATAAACTGGAAAAGATTTAGCAAGTCCTGTTTGTTCAAGTTTCTGCTTTGTGTCCCTGTATCTTCAGGGATATGTGCTTTTCTTCCAGGTGTAGCTTGAGCACTTTTTTTATTATTATTTTTTGGAGAGATTTTTGCTATAGGGTACATGCATTTGCCAGAGAGAGACAGAGAGACAGAAAGCAAAAATCACCCTCCAGGGTGGATGACCATACTGCAGTCCTTCTCTTGGGAACTTGGGCACACATGCATATGATCCCAGTGTGAATTATTTTTTAATAATTATTCCATTTAACACAATTAATTAATTAATCTATCTATTTATTTAAATTTGACCAGAGAGGGAGAGAGTGAGTGAGTGTGTGTATGTGTGTGAGAGAGAGAGAGAGAGAAACAAAATGAGAAAGTAAGCTGCCAGGTCTGGGACTAGAACCACCATTGGTCATGTGGAAGTCCCATGCCCTTAACCACCATGTCATCTGTCAGCCCCCAACCCACCCAGTGTGAGTTTTGACTCGCCAGGTCTGGGACTCGAGCTGCAGTCAACTATGTGGGAGTCCAGTGATGTAACCATTACGCTGTCTGCTGATCCCATGTAGGAGCACTTCCAGCACTAGTGTCTTCTGACTTGCTTCAGTAGCAGATCAGAATTTTTTTTTTTTAGGTTTTATGACCTTGTTCAGGGAGAAGGGTAGGAGAGTATCAGTCTTTCTTGTTCCTGTGATTTTCTCAAACACCAAAGTACTTATTTTGAGATATTGTTTCCAGAACATTATCAACAAAAATATAACAAATGAAGACACTTATTTTGTATATATGTATGTGTATAAAGACATTATATAAGAAACAGTGGCAGAAGAATTAAGAGTGACCTTAACAATGACTTTATTGGGAAACTTTTAGGTTATTTCTAGAACTTTTCCTTCAATAACTCAAGGATTTACTAATAAAATGGAATGTCGTTGGGCTTTTTAAAGAACAGTGCTAGTTGTCTCACAATATAATGTAAACTATCCATTGAAAGCAGCTTGGTATGTTTCTTTGACATGCCAACTATCTCAGGTGCACCTTTGACAAAGCTTGGGTAGTAATCAGTTTAAGGGTAAGTCTTTTGGTGAATGCCTATTATACAGATTTTCTGATATTGAGAGATTAGTTTGCTTTGGCAGCTTGAAGAGGTTGAAGAGATTTTAATTCTGTTACAGTTGTGAAAGGGCCAACATATTTTGTTTGGTCTACATGTTAACTTTGCATTAAATCATGCACAAATGTGATTTCTAATCATATAGTAAAAATTTACTTGATAAGAATTTTCAAATTATGTATTAAGTGTCCATGTATGTACGTATATACATACACACAAAGTGGACTTATATATAACATTTTCAAAATTACTCAGTGCCACAGAAGAGTTATGCCACAAAAGGTTTACTACATATTCAAATATTATATTAACATGATATTAAGCATACAAATATTTTGAACTCAATCTGTGGCTGAATTTCTTTTTTTTTTTTTTTTTAATCGGGATGTTTGGCACACCAACAATGCCAAAAGGAAAAAAAAATTAAGTTATTATTTTATTGATTAACACTGGTTATATCATATTTAGGTTTAGAATAAATGGTTTTAATTAATATTTTTATAATTAGTCACATATATAATAAATTGTCTGCAAAGTACAGTTAGTTTATAAAAATAATAACTTTCTTAGTTAAATTGCTTATATTGAGGAGGTTTTAAAAGTATTTAAAGCCAAAAGTATTTTAATAGCCTAAGTGTATCTGCTGCACTCATTTAGAGAGAAATAGTGAGCCAGAGAGAGGGGAGAAAGGGAAAAACACTTTTAGTGGTGTGTGGTAATGCCACAATCCCTTCTCCAGTTCTCTCTGTTGGGATTTTGGACAGGTGAGCTCATGAGCCTGGCATGTTTTTCAAGCCTCCATATATGGGATTTGAACCACAGTATGGCCATGTGAGACCCAGCTCCCTTAACCACTAGGGTGTAAGTCTGGCTCTGAAGTGTTTTTGTTTGAATTTTTAGATAGTTTCGTGTCAATGATAGAATATTTTTAATATATTTGTTAATCAAATAGCCCTTTCTAGACATTTTAGATGTCTGTAGTATATATTTCAATAAATGTGCCTGAAAGGGAAAATTTGTACCTGATTTTCCTGAAGCACAGAGACCAACAGTACACACGTTGAAAGATTGGAGGACATAAAGCATTGAAAATAGTTATGGATCGTGTGGAAGGAGAGTAGGAGCGGGGAAGAGTGTAGAGAAAAAGTAAAGAGGTAAGACATTTGAGGGACACAGAAATGGTTTATTACCTGCTGATGATGACATGTATAGTATCCTCAGCTGTACTAGTCTGAGGTATATTTCTTTCTTTCTTTTTTTTTTTGGAGAGGTTTTTGCCATAGGACACGTGCACTTGCCAGACAGAGAGACAGAAAGCAAAAAATCACCCCCCAGGGGGGATGGCCACGCCAGAATCCTTTCTCCTCCATTCTCCTCCTGGGATCTTGGGCATGCATGCACACGCACCCGGTGTGAGTTTTAAGCCACCAGGTCGGGGATGCGAACCGCAATTGACTACATGGGAGTCCAGTGACACAGCCATTACGCTAACTGCTGGTCCCTGAAGTATAATTCATGCTGGGTAAATTCTATATACAAGCTAAATGATATATAGTGATTGAATGTATAAAATAAATAAATAAATAAATGTATGTATGTTAAAAAAGCTTGAAATAAAAGCTGGAAAATATGAACATTTTCTAATTTGGAAAAAGCTAAAGAAAATTAAAGAAAATCATGACTTCCACCTGAACTATAACATTTTCATTTGTAGTTCATTATAAATTGTTGTGCTGAATTTACTGTCCCATATATTGACTAATAGAGCCTAAAATATTACTGAGTATACTGAAAGCCATCTTAGAACTCAGGAAAAAAAAATACATAACCTCCCAGAAGGCTAATGGTTATTGGCCTTCTAATGGAAATAGCAAGAGAAATGTAGGAAATTTAAAATCACATTCAGGTGGCTTGGTATTTTGTAGTTCTAATAATAATCAATTTAGAGAGTGAATGTAAACACAAAACAATGAGACATCATGGAGCCTTTGTTTAAATAAATTTTTAATAAGTTGAGGATTCAACTTAATTAAGACATAGTACTACATTATTGTAACATTGACCTCTTTTTGCTAAATTATTGATTCTCTAGGGTTTTAGAAATATAGCAGTTTTAAAGTCACCAAACATATAGTAGAAGACAGTTTGGAGTTCTGCAGACTCATTGAGAATTTAATTCTGTTTTGGCCAGGGACAATTTCAGGATTAGCTTCAGAATTTCTGATCCGGGCGCCAGCTTGCTTAAGGTCTGCTGTACACAAGAGAAAACATTTATTTTTCTTATAAATAAATGGTTTATATGAGTGTGGCAGTAACTCCTCCATGCTCCTCAGTGCCTACATAATTTATTTCAGTCTTTCATCATGCTATATAATATACTTTGAAAATGATATGGCAAAAATACTCTTGGAACACACTGAAGGAAGAAAGAAAATAATACGAAAGAAAAAAAGAGTCAAATAAGGAATAAAAGAAAAGAAAATTGGGAATAGGAAAAAGAAGAAACCCAGGGAAAGAAAGTCAGATACCTACTTTTTTGTGCTCCACTCTGCCAGTTACTAGTGTGATGTTTGGTGAAACAGTAAACATCAGTGAGCCTCAGTTTGCTCAGTGTAAAATTAGAGACTCCTATTTGATAATCTTTATTTTTTTAAAATAATTACTTATTTATTTAATGTCTGTGTTGTTATTTTTAAATTTGAGAGAGAAAGAGAGAGAGAAAGAGAAAGTGAGAAAGCAAGCTGCCAGGTCCAGGGCTTGACCATGTGGGATACCAGCACCCCCAACTACCATGCCACCTACTGGTCCCCCTATTGGGTAATCTTTAAATTGGCTTTTGAGTTTGTTTTATTTTTATCTTCTTACAATGTCTGAATCTCCTTTTCCAAACCATCTTTTTGTATGTTTTATACCTCAGTCAGATCCCACTGCTTCCTACTAGTTTCTAAACTATTCTTCCCCCATCTTTAATTAATCACTGCACAATATTCTCACATCTCTTATTCTGTGTAAATTCTAATTAATCTTCCTGGTTGAACTCAATTTTTATCCCTGTAGCCCTCTTGATTCTTGATGCTAAACTTAATTTCTCCTCTTTCTGAGCTACTATAGTACTTTTTGTTTTCTACATTTATTATATCTCTTAATGTGTTTTATCATCAATTATTATTTGCCTAATAATATAATTTAAGGCAGAGATCATATGGTTATAATTCTTATATCTTTCATAGGTACTAGTAGTCATTGATTATATTAGATAGGTGATTAATTGGTTGAAGGCAACTGATTTAAATATTAATTTATTTTAAGATATTTGTTTCTGTTTTATTATGGACATTAACCATACAGAGAGACCTTTCATGGAGACAGTATGGAGAGCTAGGAAAAAGTACAAAGTAAAATTGGGATTTGCACTTAATTTTTAAACTTAAGTGTTGTGTGAATTTGGATAAATTGCTAACTTTCCTGAGACTTCATTATTGAACTCTGATGAGAGGGTGGCAACTACCACCCAATATTTAAATAATAGCTTTGTTAGGTTTTTGACATAGAACACATGTGCTTGCCAGAGGACATGCCCTCCAAATATCAGCTTCATTTTCATTATTGTTTTAGTGAATAAAACTTTATTTTGTGTTACTTATTTCATATTATTTCACCTATGCTATGGAGACACACTTTATGTTCATCTTTAAGGTATGTTCATGTGTATTAAAATGTAAAAAAGTCACTACTAATATTCAACCTAATCTCTAACACAGTTAGGCACCTCTTAATGATGGGGATACACAATCTCAGAAATATATGGTTAGGCAAATGTGTCATTGGGTGATTTTGCTGTTGTGCAAACATCATACGATGTACTTCCACAATTCTAGATTGTATAGCCTACTACACATGTAGGCTGTATGATATAGTCTATGATAATTTTATGAGACCACTGTTATATACACACTGTTGCTGACTGAAACACTGTTTTGCAGTGTATGGCTGTACTTCATGTTAATAAATAGTTTTTCATGAATTATGGCTTGAGATAATATTTTTATAAATTTAATATCATGTTGTATATTGATATATAATGCTGTTATATTAATCAACTCATAAAATATGGAGAATATGTTTCCTATGAAAATTACATAAATACTAAAATGGTATTTCAAATAACATACATAGAAACAGAGCATATGGATATTCAAGAGAAGCATATGGATCTCCATATGTTAAATACTTTATTCAAGAAACATGGCTATAGCATTGATAATCAGCATAGTATGGTGTCCTGGATTTAATTAAGGACTAGAGTCCTTTATTTGGCAATAGTAAAAATCCTGAAGACATTTTAAGAATAACTTACCCTTAAAGTGGTGGTCCTTAAGTTGGCTGCATATTAGAATTATTGGGGAACTTCATAAAATATTCATGTTTGGGACCAGCAGATGGTATAATGGTTACATTGCTGGACTCCCACATAGTTGACTGGTTCGTTTTAGACCTGTTGGCTTAAAACTCATGCTGGGCATGTGTGTGTGTGTGTGTGTGTGTGTGTGTGTGTGTGTGCACAAAATCCCAAGTGGAGAATGGAGGAGAAGGGATTGTGATGTGGCCATCATCCCTTGGGGGGTGATTTCTCGCTTTCTGTTTCTGTCTTTGTCTCTATGTGAGTGCATGCATCCTGTAGCAAAAATCTCACTAAAAAAATTAAAGCTAATGTTTGAGTTCTCAGCCAAATACATTGTTATTTTGTTGATCTGTTTGTAGTGTAACTAGGAGCTTATTTTGAATTTTTCAAAAAATTCTTCAATGTGTAGTTAGAGTACAGAATTACTGCTCTCAAATTATCAAATAAGACTTCTTTCACATTCTTCCCAAACTACTTGACATGATGATATTTTTTAACCTAAAAAGGTGGCAATGATAGTATAAAAGATATGTTTGCTCACCACTTAAGTCAGTTCTAGGCATCAAAAATTGAAGTGCCTTTGGGCAAAAACTAAATAATGCAAAATCTGGGGTTTTTTTGGAGAGCAAGTTATGATTAAATTCAATGTACTTTTTATTGCTTTCACATATAATACATATAGAGTGCATATTTATACACACATACACTCACACACACAGTAACAAAGTAAACTAAAAAGTAGGTTGTAAAGAAGTAGTAAAATATTGAAGATACTGTGAATATGGTCTGTAGAAATATTTCACTCCTTAATAGTCTCTGCTTCTGTAGTGATAAAAATCTAAACCAGGTGATTAATTATAATAAAAGAAAATGGCAGTTTTATTTTTGTGTAAAATTGCATTTTTGGATTCTTCTAAAAGTAAAATTTTCTGTAAATAATATTCTTAAAAGAAAAAATAAACACCTTTCTGTTTAGGATATTGCTTATTACAATGATGCACTGACATTTTACATATTAAAGTTTTCAAAATGGATTTCCTTCCCTACGTATCAGTGACCTCCAATAGATAATGTTACTATTGAACTGTAACCTGCTATTAAGATCAGAATAAGAAATAGCAGCTTTAGATTTTTCATCTTTTTTTTGTTTCTGTTCCCTTTCCAGTAATTTCTTCTTTATTTATCCATCCTTGGCAATTTCAAGCTAGAAGAAACAAATTAAGAAAAAAATTAATTGACTTTATTTGCTTTAATGCTGCCAGCCCATATTATCTGCTTTCTTAAATGAGTTTGGAATTGCCAGCTTTGAGGGTATTACACTACATTTTGGGTTGCTGCCAGCATATCCTGAGCAAATATATTTAAATCAAAGCTAAGCTGCTTAAATATTCATGTTATGCTCTTATTATGGTTTAGAGAAATGTGAAACCATTTAAGATCTGCAAACGTGTTACATGGCTAAAGAATGTATTTGAACTGTCAGAAATAAACTTTAAATTGATAGTGTTAACCTAGTTTAATAAGGAGAGATTTTCACAGACTTATTAGTTGTAATGCATTTTAAAAAATATCTAATTTGTTTGTGATTTTTTTCCAGTCACTAGGGCAATATCAATGTAACCTTTTCTTTCTGAAATACCTACTGGAAAATATTCACCCCCAGTCCCTTCTATTAATAAATATGTAGACTCTCCTATTCCATGGACTTTAGGTCTGTACTTTGATTTTATAAGCATCCTTTGTTACATATATATTTCATTGTATTAATTTTCTCTATTGACATGTTGCTTCAAAAATGTATAATTTAAAATTTTTACCTAAGCATTTACTTAATTTCCAGTGATAGGCTTTGCAAATTCTCAGTCATCTAAACAAAGCATACAATATAAAAGGAAAATAATCCAGAAATGCTACATTCCAGGTAACCATTACATGAAACAAGGGAAGGAAAGGAGAAACTGACTCATACACGCTGTAAAAGGGGAGTAACTGAGTTATTCCTGCTACAGACTGAAGGATACAGGCCCATTTCCTCACTGTCTCTTCCCTAGTCCTTCTTCTCCTTTTCTTTCTCCTAGGTCTTTTTTGACTGGTAGCATTACCAATTGTGAATTTACAAAATCTGATTTTGTATAATATAGGTTTATTCCTTTTACTTTTCATCAAGACAAAACTACAGAATTTTAAAATTCCAGAATACCAAAAGCTATTTGTTCATAATCATAGATTCCAGTGACAAGTAGAATAATCTCTGGTTTATGGAATAGAGCCTTTTAAAGCATTCTGAGAAATTCAATATAAATTCATGAGACGCCAATGAGAATTGCCAATGTCCCACCTCTAGCCCTCACGTGTGTGTGGTCAGACATGCTAGACTTTCCCAGCAAAGGAAGAACCTGGAAAGCCAGTGTTGCTGTCTCCATTAAGCCACTTGGTAGTGTTTAAGGCCTTCCAGTTAAATGCTTAAATTTCAACTTAAGAACCTTACCAGTTATAGCAGTAGGCCTGGCTTTGAGAGTGTTTGTCCTATTGGTTTGTTAGAAAAGTCACAATGCATTCATGCAGAGAAAAATATGCCATGACTTTTCTGATCTCTCAATAAACTGAGCTCTTTTTAAAATTTCTCGAACAAAAACTTTGATGTACCAATCCAACATCTAGTGTTTACTGAATTCCCCTCTATATGTTCTAGTGTCAGAGAGAAGTTCTAATAAATTTCTTTTGAAGCCACGAGGTGGTTTTTTGCTTCAGTGAGGACTAAACCTTACCGGGGCATGGCCTGCAAGGATCACATGAGCATCCCTTTTAGTGCTTTCCTAACAGGAGGTAATTACGCTTATTGGTAAAATTTGGTAGCTTCTTGAGATTTTCAGAATTGACTGTGAAAATGTGTAAAATACACATACCTGAGCTCCCACAGAATTTTATGTGCAGCAAAAGTATTGCCTTTTAACAGCCTTGTTTCTTCAATAGTTATTTTTTACATAATCTGAGTTTCAAGTGCTATTTAAAATAATTTTAAGACTTCAACTTACAAATGTCTTCCAAATTTTATCTATTGGATTTGGTGATAATGAACTAAAACTACTATTTGGGGGACTTTGTTTGGATATAGGGGTAGGGGGATCAGTAGAGTATGGCAGGCTGGGTCTGGGAAAGGGGGCAAAGATTTTCTGACAAAGTGAATTTAAAAAAAATTTTTTTTTCCTATCCATGTTTTGGTTATCCCACCCCCCCCCAAAAAAAATAATGTTGGTAATGTATTTAGAAATGTTGGGTCTTTTTGGTACCAATGAATTTAGAAATACATTGTATTCTAAATTGAGCCCCTTCTCTCTGAACAGGATTCCATAATTCAAGACAATGCTTATTAAGTGACTAGAGTAGGAGGCAGAAAAAATTCTCAGAAGATTGAGGTTGGGAGTGGGAGGAAATTCTATTTAAACTTATTTTCTAAGTACCTGAGTTCCCTGCTAGATTATTCTTATCTCTCTGCTTCTACAATTCCATGGGCTAGGTTACATTTTTATAAAAGTGTTATAGGTGCCAGGCCATATAATAATTAGATCTAAATTAGTTTCTACTTCTCAAATTAATTTTAATGAAATGTGTACAGTGTGTGGAGCGCTTATAAATTGAAGGATGAGTAATTTTTCTGAATTCTTGACAATTGGTTCATTTATTTTGATAATACAGGTGTATAATGCTTTGATTAGGAATCATATTAATATGACCTAAAGCCATCTTATTATTGGGGCCCTATTTAAATATGTTAAAGATTTAGTAGAACGATTTAGTAGGAGAGAAAATAATGTAATTATAAATTGATAGGATAACTTATTTTATGTTGTGGTTTGATAGTGCCTCTGATCTTGATGCCATCCCAATCAGACTTACAGCTTTATAAGTACAAAGTCTGTTCAATTTGAATAAACAGCTTGTATCCTGAATTGAGAGGTGAAAATCCAAAAGGCTGGAGTATAAGAAACCTGGGACTTATTTAAATGTTGCTTTTTAAAGGAACCAGGTGTTAGACTTTAAGATGATCATGTAACACTATTCAGTTTCAATTTCCACACCTGTAAAAAAGGAATTGGACTATATGGGCTTGAAAGTCTATACCAGATCTGAAATTAATTGTTCTAGTGCTTGAAATTTGGTTTAGCTGAATTGTTGGACTGATTGCTAAATAATTCTAAAGGAAGCATCATGACCTTTTACCTGCATACTTACGTTTAGGTGAAATTGAAAATATGAGTAAGCAAAAATTGCATGTTTATTAAACTGGAGATATAGAACTGTCAGGAAGCAAGTGACTGCATAGAAATTAACAGACAAATTCAGAGTGTGCGTAAATTTTTTCTTTGTGTACAATATTTTAATATTAACATTCATATTATACACTGGGTAATAGTAAAGGTATGGCAAACTTGGCGAAACATAACCATATGTTAATAAATTTAAACCTGAAGTCACTTATTGATTATAAACAAAGCTTTTTATCTTTGATTTGTATTTAATGGAATGATTTCTTTTGGAAATTATGGCAGGATGGTTATAAATGCAGATTAACATTATGTCAGTATGGCATTTAATACAACAGAAACTTATTTAAAAGTAAACTTCAAACCATTAAGTCTTATTTTATAACATCTTACTTAAAACAATGAAATGTCATATTTAGACCTTCAAAGTAAATTACTTTGGAAAGCAAAAAACAAGGGCACTTCCAATCATTTTTAAAGATGATGGTGGAAAATAAGTATTCCCATAAAACACACTGTGTATATTTGGAAAACATTAATGTATGGATTTCTGTTATTTAAATAGATAATATTATTATTGCTATAATGTCAGATAAAACTATGTTATCTTCATTGTATAGTCTCTCTATAATTTTTTTTCTGAGAAAGTATCTAGTTTTTTTTTTTAATTCCACAGAAATCTTAGCATTAAGAATAGGTGTTGTCTACAATATTATTTCAAGAGTGTTATGCAATTGACCTACCTCATCAAAAACATTTGTGAAAACATATGAAAAAATTTGGTTTTTGACCAGTTTGTTAGGTACTTTTTTGAAGGGAAGATTTATTCCTTTAACTCAGTGTTTTAAATATTTAAAAAAAAAATTTTAGTGAAATTTTTGCAGTTGTGCACGTGTGCTCTCCAGAGAGACATAGAGACAGAAAGCGAGAAATCACCCCCCACCCAGGGTGGATGGCCACACCACAATCCCTTCTCCTCCATCTTCATTTCAGCATTTTGGGCATGCATGCACATGTGCCTGGTGTGAATTTTAAGCCACCAGGTCTGGGACTTGATATGCAGTTGACCACATGGTAATCCAGTGATGTAACCATTATATCAGCTTCTGGTCCTAATATTTTTACATTTTAAGACACATAGAAAATGATTAAGTGTCTGTGACTCACTGGGATAAAGGGAACAGTGCTGGCAGCTGAGAAGTGCTTGTCTGGGGCTTGTGCTGCCCCAGCCTCCTACGTGCATTTCTCAATCACTTCACAGGTTAAGAGACTCTGATATAACTGACTCTGGTTGCGTGCCTACTCACCCTCTGTGCTAGGTACTACAGGTACAGAGCCCCATAAGACAGGGTCAGATTTTCTCTGTATCATGTACCTAGTGCAATATTATTTGTTTGGGATACCCAGCCTGCCTCTACTTGACGGTGGTGCCAGATTCTGGGGCAGCAGACTCTAGCAAGGGAACATCTTGCCACTTCCTACAAGGACTCCTGCTTGAGAGGCTTATTTATCCATACACAGTATTTGTTACAATGGCAAATTTATTTCAAAACATAGAACTTATCATTTCAGGAGGTCAATGATTCCTGAATTTAAATTTAATTTTTGACCTATGAGAATATGACTGCCATTGGTTTAAAAACATTCAATCTTCTTTTGGGACCAGCAGTTAGTGTAATGGCTATGTCACTGGACTCACACGTAGTCAACCACGGTTCGCGTCCCGGACCGGTGGCTTAAATTTCATGCCAGGAGCCTGTGCGTGCGTGCCCAAGATCCCGAGAGGAGAATGGAGGAGAGGGGATTGTGGCGTGGCCATCCCCCCTGGGGGGTGATTTCTTGCTTTCTGTCTCTCTGTCTCTCTCTCTCTCTCTGTCTGGTGAGCGCACGTGCCCTATTGTGAAAACCTCTAAGAAAAAAAACAAAGAAAAACATTCAATCTTTTTTTTTCTTATTGTGACTCTAAATTTTTGTGACTTTATTATTTTCAGATCTACAAAGGTTCAAAACATGGCTTTTTATTTTTTTATTTTTTTTTTTTTACTTTTATCAAAGTTGGATTCTACTAACAGAAAAAAATAAAGCCTTCCTAGTCTGTTGCTTTCTACTTCTGTACTATTCTGGGGCTAAAGTACCCAACATACCTTTGCAGAAATATGATTTTCTTGACTAGAATGAGAAATCGTCAGCTCACTTGCAGTGAAAACTATCCATGAATGATTTCTAGCCCATTTGGCAGACTCCAAGGGTTCTTTGAAAGGCAGCTGACATTTCTGATGATTACCTAAATTGAATGTAACCTTTGAATATTGTCATTATAAAACATGTGAGACTCAGTTCAAAGAGAAAAAAAAATAGTAATAGCCATATATTTCAATTGCTGTTGATGAGGAAGAAACCAGACAGTCTTCCATCTGTAAAGCACAAATGTATTTACCTGGCATCTCAAGAAAATCCATCATGATATTCTCAAGAACTTGCTTTCCCAGTCCGTGTTATTATATTCCCAGTATACATAGAGGTTAAGCTTTTTTTTTGATGGTTCATCTTACTTGGACATGGTAGTGATGATTCCTCTTACACATGGACTTCAACTATTCAATAAAGAAACTTTATAGAACATTCTAGATTAGGGAGCCAACAGGTGGCATGGTGGTTAAGGCACTGAATCCCAAGTGGCTGTCTTTGCAGTTTGAGCCCCAGACTCAGTGACTTGAAAAGCACGCTGGGCACATGTGTGTACATGCTCAAAATCCTAAAAGGAGAATAAAGGAGAGGTGATTACAGTTTGGCCATTACCTCTGGGGAGTGATTACTTGCTTTCCCTCTCTGGTAAGTGCATGTGCCCAAGTGGCCTATGGCAAAAATCTTAAAAAAAAAAAAAATAGAAAGAAAGAAAAGAAAGATGGAAGAAAGGAAGGAAGGAAAGCAGGAAGGAAGGAAGAAAGGAGAAAGAAAGAAAGTAGAGTAAGAAAGTTCTGGATTAACATTTTTCAATAATATTGGACCATGCATTGTGGCCAATAAACAAATACTAAACTATAAAGGCATCCTCAATGCAATACTCTTTTTTTCTTTTTTCTGGAGAGATCTTTGCTGTAGGGCACATGCTCCCTCCAGAAAGACAGAGAGAGACAAAAAGTGAGAAATCAGGTAGGCTGGCCATGCCACAATCCCGTCTCCTCCATTCTCCTCTTGGGATCTTGGGCATGCATACACATGCGCCCAGTGTGAGTTTAAGCCACCGGATCTGGGACTTGAACTGTAGTCAACTACATGGGAGTCCAGTAACGTAGCCATTATGCCATCTGCTGGTCCCTGCATTACTCTTATGTACTGTACTCTAAGGGGCATTCTTCTTTAGAGCATAGAAATTGCATTAACACACACACACACACACACACAATTACACTTCACTTGCTCTTAACCACAACAGTATCATCCAGATTTTGCCCCTGCTCCTTCCCCTGCCACTCCCTTGTTTCCCAGTTTTCTAGATGTGCCATCTCAATTGCAACGCCTCAGTTGCCTATCACTTCTGTGAAGCCTTCCTTGGTTTCCCTCTAGCCCTGTGTCCCTCAAATCCCTAAAGTATTTTGTGACTGTGCTTTCTCTAGGACCATTTGGGTCTGTTTATGTATGGACAAAAGTTCAAAGGAGAAAAAGTTTTCATCTAGAGTAACTTATTTTATAAACCTAAGAGCCAGTGTATTCCATTCTGATGAAATTAGTGGGGAATAAGTGTTACTTCTCAATTGGAAGTTTGTTTCTTCTTGAATGGAATAATAGATCCTAAAATAAATTTATATTAGTATTATAACACAAGTTTAAAATCTAATTTGTAGCAGCATGCATTCTTAACACTGACAGGAACTGTTGCAAATAAGGTAGAATAGTGTTTTGCAGTTAGGATTACATTTCTAATATAGTAAGAAACATACAGCACATTAACACTTTGGCCCATTTCATATAGCTAGAGAGGATATTTGCAACTTCATCCTGGAGAAATTTGCATTTAATCTTTGGACAGCAGGGGGTTATCTCCATATAGAGAATCTTCAATTTTCACTATGCAATCCTTAATTTTCTCTGGAAGGACACCTGGAAAAATTAAACATGAGCTCTCTAACATAAGATTTTGTGTCCTTAGAAGCCTGAGGGAAAGCAGAAGGACATTCTTGACAAGTCAATTTTTTTCCTTTAATGAAAAGTCACCTGTCCTTTTTATTTTGGTTTAACAACAAATTGACTTCTTATAATGAGGTTTATGTAGGTAGTCATTTTATGGCAAGAGTTAGAGGTGACATAGAGCTGTTTTTAATAGCAGTTCTTTAGTCCCACTATACCTGTACCCAGTTGAGGACATTATCCTACATATCACCAGTTAGGAAGAGATACAACAGGATGACATGATAGAATAGTACATCTTTTAATATTCTTTAATTAAGAAAAAATATTTAGGTAAATATTTCAGTTCTTAAGACTTAGAAATGAAGTTATGGGGACCTTTACAAATTTTGGCTCTGGGGGCTTGCATTAATTTTCTATTGGTGACATGACAAATTACCAAACATTTAATAGCATAAAACAACACAAATTTATTACTTACTGTTCGGTTGGTCAGTACTGTACTTCAACATGGCTGACTGCATTTTGAGTCGCAGACCTGGCAGCTGCCTTTCTTTCTCCCCCTCTCTCTCTCTCCCTGTCTCTCTCTGGTGAGCATACATGCCCTATAGCAAAAATTTAAAAATTAATAATGATAAATAAAATAAAATAAATAATTATTTAAAAAAAGAAGTTGGATATGAGTCTCAAGTGACTAAAATCAAGGTGTCATCTGGGCTGTATTCCTTCTCAAGGCTCTAGAGGAGAATCTGTTCCCTGCTTATTCTAATTGCTGGTCGTATTGTGTTCCTTGTGGTTGTGGGATACACAGTACATTTGCTTACAGCTAAGAGCTGGTCCCAGAAGCCACTGACATGGCACCTTATTCCATATTTAATGCCTTCTTCCTCCATCTTCAAAACCAATCCAGCATATGGTTTAATGGCTATGTTGCTGGACTCCTATGTAGTTGACTGAGGTTGAAGCCCTGGGCCTGGCGGCCTAAAACTCACACCCGGCATGTGTATGTGTGTGCCCAAAATCCCAAGGAGATAATGTTGGAGAAGGGATTGTTATGTGTCTATTTCCCTGGGGGATGATTTATTGCTTCCTGTTTCTCTGTCTTTCTAGCGAGTGCATTCACCCTAGGAAAATTCTCTCTTAAAAAAAAAAAAGTGGACATCTTTGGGAGGCCATTTTTCTGCCTAGTACAATGCCAAACAAAGTGATTTTAATAATTTTCAGTTTCAACAATCATTTACTATTAGGAATTACTAGGAGAATGTTAGTTTGGGTTAAATTTGGCTAAAGAAAGCAAAAACAATAACAAACAACAAACAACTGAGTGAAGACTTAGCTTTGTATGTTTTAAAACATTCATTTCAGTCCAAATAGCTTCTTACAGAACCAGTGTGTTAGAGAATGATATTTCCTAAAATCCTTAGCTATTCTTGAGACACATAAAGCTGAGAATTGATTCATAAGGCTGCCTGGTTTTGAATACTTCAGTGTGATTTGGGAGAAGTTATGTAGCCTATATGTGCCTAACTTTGCCCAGGTGAAAGGAAGATACTAATAGTACCTTTTTCAGGACATCAATGCCGTTACTAGTGTACTGTTAGCATTATTTGTGTCTAATACTGCATGAAAGTTATGTATAATTGTAGAACCATACGTTCCTACCGAATACCTCAATGGCGCTCACCTAGGGACTTTTTTCTGATAAAATTGTGTGTTGCACCTGAAATTGGACTCAACCATTTAAAAATATTGATCACTGATTGGGGCGATATCATGAAAAACAATTGTTTTAATAGTTGGCAGCATATTCTCTATTTCTCAGAAGGCTGAATTCACTTAAGAGGGTAGAATGTCCCTTTTCTTATGAAAAAAAAAAAACAAAAAACAATGTCACTGGGCTTTTTCTTTCAGTAAAAGTAAAGTCAAGATACTGTTCTAAAATAAAGATCTTCAAGGTCTTGGGGGATACAGTTTCTCTGCTTTACAGTATAGAATGTTATTTTTAAAAACATCGTAGGTACAGGACATCTTAGAAATTATATTTCCTGTCAGGATTATTATACACTCTAGTCTGCTTTTATCTGTGCTCCTGGGAGTTAAAGTCAAGCCTGTGCCAGTTTTGTAAGGAATTTATAAAGAGCAAGTTGCTGTAGCCCAGGTGAAGACAGAATAGAGAAATGAGAGATAGGATACAGAAAAGTAGGGCTGCTGGCTAAGGGGACAGTAGCATTAAGCCCTGATTTGTCATCCCCATGTACTTCCCACATAAGTTCCTGCCACTATAGGAGTGAAGGTTAGTGAAAAGCGGGGACGAGTTCATGACTGCTGAGTGAGTCTTACAGGGAAGAATCCTTTTAGCAGCTCAGAACACCTGGGTTGTTATACTATAAAACGTCTCTTCTCCAAGCACGGGTATATAATGCTGAAAATGATTATGTTAAAAAAGCAAAAATTTCCTTTTGTATTGATTTATTAAACTACAGCATTAAATATTAGCCATCTTCAACATTTCAGACATTTACCATCTGATAAATTATCTATCAAAATATTTTGTTTTAAATTTGAATCAAGTACAGCAATATGACAAATCATTTCAAAGAATATCCTATTAACATAATCTAATAGCTTAAATAATGACATTTTAAAGATGGCATTGTAAAGACAAAGTATCCATAGTCTTTAAGCAGCTACACAAAATATATGAATTAATAAAAAAAAACCTATAATCACTCATAAACATGTTTGGGTTTTGTTTATGATCACAATATTACTTAGTAAATTCCTTCCTATGATTATGATGCCTTCTTATGATTTTCACATTTTCAGAAAAAGAAATACATGGTGAAATGGTAATTTTATTATTTTATTTCCCAGTGAAGAGTGTTATTGACTATCTTTTTTTTTTTTTTTCTTTTTTGAGAGGTTTTTGACATAGGGCGTGTGCGCTTGCCAGAAAGAGAGAGACAGGGAGACAGAAAGCAAGAAATCACCCACTGGGGGGGATGGCCACGCCAGAATCCCTTTTCCTCCATTCTCCTCTCGCGATCTTGGGCACGCACGCACATGCACCCGGCGTGAGTTTAAGTCACCGGGTCCGGGACTCGAACCGTGGTCAGCTACATGGGAGTTCAGCGACATAGCCATTATGCTAACTGCTGGTCCCAAGTGTTGTTGGCTATCTTAATGCCAGACAAAATAGTTGGAATAGAACTGAAATAAAATGAATATATATTATATTTCAAGGCCAGGTGGTAATATAGCAATAACACAACTGTACCCACATGGGAAATGTCTTGGATTCACATCCTGGGACCTGCCTGTGCAGAAGTACACACATGTGCTTGTGATCAGGGTGGGCTGAGACTAAGTGTAGATTGTGGCATGAAATCTTATTGGTTGCCTGTTCCTCTCTTGCTCAGAAAAATAAGTAAAATTTAAAAATTATGTTCTATGTCCTACTTTGTTTATTATTACATCAAACTAGAAAGCTTAATTGGATGAGAATATACTGTCTGATCTTTTGGGATAGTCCCTAAAAAAAAGTTGAGAGAATAATTAAAATGTTATGACTCCTCAGGAAACCATATTATGTGCACTTGAGATAAGGTTCTTTTTTGGAAGAAGCCTCCAGGATGTTGCCTCTATTCAAAGACAACTCCGGGGTTCTATTTTACATTACACAGGTAGAATCAGAGCACAACACAAGGTAGAGCCTGCAACATGAATGGAGAACAGCGTTTTCCAAGGTCAGTTTTGAGAAATTCTAGTACACATGGTTGTGGTAATCCAGAAAAATAGTTCACTTGGAAAACTGGATTAGAATATATTATAGATCTCTCCTGCAAGAATTCTCAGTTCCTTCCATGGGCTGATGTGCATAGCAGATTACTAAGAAAAACTAAAATGCAAGGTACACAGCAGTTACCTATTATATTTACCTCTCTCCCCCTTTTTAAAGTTTACTTGTTTTATTAAGAGAGAGGGAGAAACAGGCACTCTCATTATTCCTTTCAGTCAGCTAAGATCACAGGTGTGTCCATACCCAGCTCATTTAGGTTACCATGGGATTTAAACTAAAATCTTCCATATAATATCTCCTTACAGAGTGAAACCCTACCTCTTCTGCTATTGCAGCTGGACCTACCCCCTCTTTTTTGTGGCATTATCTTCTTTGTTACTGGAAACTCACTTAGGTGAAGAGTCTGTGGATAGGAATAACCAAGGAAAACACATGAAATAGAGCATCAACACAGATTTGGAAGCTGGCAATTAAAGTAATAAGCAGAAACCAGAGCATCCAGAAGATAAGATATATTGTATAAGATTAGCTTAAAGAAAAGGTCATTATCCTTAGCCATGATAGAATCAGTAAGTGATGTATAGCAGAGGGATAGGTACATGAAATAGATCGAAGAAAATATGATTAATGAAGCCACTTATTACTTCAAATAGTAGGCAATTTTTGGTGGTTCCTCTTAAACAGAAACTGATATCAGTGAAATAGGTAGAAACTTTGCATGTGGTTGTGGGTCATTGCATTGACCTTCATTATAATTGTTACTACTCTTTCTTCAAGGCAGAACAACATAAACCTTTTAAAGAGAGTGTAGTTCACAGAGTTGTATCAGGGATTTAGATCAATGCTTTGTAAAGCAGTCTGGATAACAGACTCCTAAATTCTTCTTCCACTATTTCATCATGTGAAGCACTCCTTTTAATGGTCCTATATGTGATGTGGCCAAGATGGTAACATCTGGGACCAAGTCAATCTTGACTTTCCTTGAAGAATGTATTATGAAAGTATATTCACAAACCCTCGATACAGAGTCTCAATCATAGATCTGCCATGGGATCCAAGGCTCTGATGGATTGCCTAGATGATGCTGAGGTAGGAGACCTAGGAAACACTCAGGAGACTGTTCTGAAACACTTATGGTTGCCAAGTTACCCTTCTTCCAGCTGAGGAATATCAAGCATGATACTTGTGTTTCATAAATCAAAGGAATTTGGCATGTTAAAATTCTAGTCAGGTCAAGTATTTAGCATCATTTTTCAGAAAGGAAATTATCCTCAATTTAGAGGATAAGATTAAATTAATTCAAATCTTATGGGGGTTGAGTACTGATTTGACTACAGGGAGGCAATGTCTAAAAGCATGAGGTAAGATCATCTTTCTAAATGAGCTCCAAAACAAGAACAACAAGAACAACAATAAATCAAAGACACTTTTATTTTAATCTTGGCCTCCAGTCAGTGTTGTCATTGACACTCTATAAACTGTTATGGTTCACACTTACTCAGTTGCTTCCAAAATATTTCCTTCTGTCATTGCCAGTGTTCTTAATTTGTCAAAGTGTTCCTTTCTGGGTCATTGTCTTATCACCTTGAAACTCTTCAAACTTCATTCTTTCATCGAAACTAAACTGAATTAATTTTATATACCTCAAAGAAGCACAGTTGTAGTTTATAGATATGTCTGAATTGAGGTAGCATTCATCAATATGATTCTATTTTGCCAATTTTCTTTTATAGATAAAGATATACAACTAATATTCAATTTTTGGCACTTTTAGTGCCTTGAATTGTATTGATATGTTACTGTAGTCAATAGCATTTCAATGAGTTGAACAGCCCTAAAACCAAATATTCTAGGAGATTCTTTGTATACTACAGCTTGTAGAGTATGTTTACTTAATAATTAGTAGTCATTTTCTGTATAAACAGAACCATTTTGAGTTAGTGAAAACATGTTTGTTGCTTACTTTGAAATACTAACTGAAAAGCTGACACACTTTAAAGCTGTCTCTGTATTTACACTTGTCACACAGCGTATAGTGTCTTTCAGTCAGCCTTTTTCTAGGACATACATTATTTTTTTGAGATGTCAACCTTTACAGAGAGCAAAGAAGGCATCAACTATTTCAAACAACTACAGTAGTTCTGGTCTACTTTGAAAGAGTTAATGTGCTTTCAGGAGTTTTAGTAGGAAAACCTTGCTGATGATAATGATAGAAATCTAGAGTTGTTTGTTGATGTCTATGTAAAATACAGAAATAAAAATATTTACTTTTGACTAATTTAGATTTCAAAAGATAGACGAAATTTAAAGGTGTTCATTTAGGGCTTTCAAATAACGTGTAAGAATAATTTCCTTTCTTCTGAGATTTGATCTAAGCACCTGCTAATATACATAAATAGTAACTTTGTCAGATGACACAAGAAAATGAAATGTCTATTCATTCTGTTTTGGCTTGGCAAGTTGCATATCATAAGACACATTTCATACCCTTTTCCAGCAACAAAAAATGCTTTTATTGTATAATTTAAAGCTGTTTTCTTTGTAAAATTTTAAATAAGTTTGAAATTTGTTGAAATGGAATTGTTTCTGGACCAGAGAAAGCACTATGAATGGGGGATACATATAAATAATTGAAAAGTGAATAAGAGGAAAAGCCAAGAATGCATTTGCATTTCTTAATAAAGCCAAACTTTCATTTAATTATACAGTAGTGGGCTTTAAATATATATTTTTAGACAAGTCTGTAAAACTGCCAGATGCTAAAGTAACATAGATAGGCCAATTATGGATTGTGTTTCATTAACATAATCAGAGATTTTATAAAAAAAAAAAAACTTTTTAGATGTTTATCTGAGACAAGGTTTTAAACTGCCAGATGCTAAAGTAACATAGATAGGCCAATTATGGATTGTGTTTCATTAACATAATCAGAGATTTTATAAAAAAAAAAAAAGCTTTCAAGGTTTGGATCTGAGACAAGGTTTCAGTGTCTCTATATAGCCTGCTAAAATGCATTATGATTCAAATCCAGAGTAGGGAAATCTAGTCTTTCATTCTTATTTTTACTGGTTAATAAAGCTAGGGCTCTAGCTCCCATTATTCAGTAGAACTCTTACCTAACATAGGGGAAAGAAAAGAAGAAAAAGAATACTGATCGGACATAGCTAGAGAATCATTTTTCATTTCCCATTGATATTGTTTAAAAATACCTCTATATTCTATCCTTTCCTTCTTGCATTACCCACATTTATCAATATAGTAAAGTATTAACATATAAATGTTATGGTACACTTTTTAATTTTTACATGCTGAATACATATATGGGATCTCCTACAGTTAAAAGCAATCTAGATTATGTTTCATATATGCTGACGTGTCCTGATAAATGTGCCCTGATTCCACAGTATAGTTCTTCCTCATTTTTTCCTTCTATCTGTTCAGTTTTATTTTGTATTCTTTCACTAAAGGTTAATTTCATATGAAGAATTTCATTTTCTAGTGTATCCACAAAAGAGGACTAGATAAAATAGAAACTTAAGTTCTAAGGCAGGTTCATTTAACTGGCTATATTCAGTAGATGGTATGATATAAAATTCTAAATGGTCTTGTTCTTCTTTAATCAATATTTTAACGGTGCTTTACCTAGTGTTTCCTTCCTACCCTTTAATATCTTGAATAGCTTCTGTAACTTTACAGTCACTTTACTTCCTAAAGCCTGTCCAGTTTAATACTTCACTTTTTTTGCATTCTGTGGGATCCTCCAACTGCAGGCCTGAGGAGGTAATGATTTCCTAGAGTGGTAAGGCATTGGAGGTAGGGTCTCCATCTAGACACTCTGCTCTTCTCCCTTTGTGCTGTCTCTGGATTCTGAGAAGTGAGAGATAAGGATAAGCACTCTTCGCTTCTCTCCCCGTGGTTATAGTTCTTCCTGCTACCGTTACCTGGCTGCTAATGCCTTCTGTGTGGGTGCTGTGGAGCACGTGCAAGTTTTTCAGAGATTCTGTGGGGCATTCCTACCAGACAGCCCTTTGAAAAGGTGACCTGGCTTGACTGGACTTCTTGTATCTCCCTTTAGTTCTACCCCAGTCATTTCATCAGCTACTTGTTTCTGGGATCTTGATAGCGAATATCTCTCAGGTAGAATACAAACAAAATGACTTGAAGAGTTCCTGAGGGACACTCTTAACATCTCTGCCATGACAATTGGTGGTACGGTAAAGCTGGTTCACTACAGCCTCTTTCTCTTCACTGTGCCTTTTTTTTCCCCCTCCAATTTTCTCTTTGTTCTATTGTGGGAAGACAATCAGGAAGTCTGCTGTCTAAGCATATCTCTAAATAAAGAACAAAATGTCAGTTTCTTTTTCTAGGTGTCATTCTTTTTTAAACAAACTCGCATGCACATACTTGGTGTTGGAAGAATTCTCCTTCTTCCTTCCCTCTGAAGCCTTTTTTTTTCATGCTGATTCTGAACCCTTCCTCTTCTTCCCTGTCTTCTTTTATATCTTGAGAATGAGGAAAGTGTAAGGTGATTGTCTCTCTTGGAAGATGAGTTCAAGACCTGCAAGAGGATCATTATCTTAAGATTTAGTGAATCTTTGCCCTAAGTCTGAATGGTTACTCACCAATTTCTGATATATGAGATATATCCTATTTATCATCCTCCTTTTCCCGAATAGGGGTGAACTTAAAGAAGTGATGGAAAAATGAAATTAAAGTACAAATCTATTTTGGTGCAAAAACATTTTGCAATTCATATAGGTTTTTTTAATACCTATTTTCCATAAATGTTTTGAAAACTCCTCATGTTGAACCACATAAGGAAAATATGAGAAAAAAAAAAAAAACCTGACAAATTCTTAGCTGATTTCTTACATTTAATTGGCTGCATTTTTTTGTTTGTTTGTTTTAGTTTTTAGAGAGATATTTTTCTATATGGCATGTGTGCTTGCTGGAGAGACAGAAAGCAAGAAATAACCTCCCCCTTGGAGGGAGGGTGAATGGGCATGCCACAATCTCTTCTGCATTCTCTTCTCGGGATCTGAGGTATGAACATACACACACCCAGTGTGAGTTTTAAGCCACCTGGTCTGGGACTCAAATGGCGATTGACTGTGTGGGAGTCCAGTGACATAACCATTAACATCATCTACTGGTCCCATAATCATGATATTGTAAACACTGGCATACATTTGGGGATAAATTAAGTTGAATACAATAATAAATATAAATGTTACCTTTTGATATTCTTTTTGTGCCATTATATACAATAACTATGGTTTTATCAGTCCCGCACTTTTACTTTAATTTCTTAATGTCTAACCAGTATTTTGCATTTTCAGATGCATTGAAGAGTCTTGGACTTGATGTCAAAAAATCCAAGTTCAAATATAGGCTTTTATTCAGTAACTATACTGTTAATGGTCTTTGAGCAATTCCCTTACTATATTTTATCTAGTAACCTTGTCTTTTCAAGGTTACTTGATAGTAATCTATTTTTTTGAAAACAATGCTGTTGTCAATGACTTAATGTATTTGCTCAATGTTTGTTAAGTGTCACCTGATTTTATTGAGCTTCCAATAGTCTGATACATTACATTGATTGGTGTCTATAACTTCAGTGCAACTCTGTCAAATCTGTCCAAGTAGATCTTTAGATTTTTTTTCTTTTGGAGAGGTTTTTGCTCTAGGACTCATGCGCTTGCCAGAAAGACAGAGAGAGACAGAAAGAAAGTAAGAAATTACCCTCCAGAGGAAATGGCCATGCCACAATCCCTTCTCCTTCATTCTCCTCTCGGGATCTTGGGCACGCAGGCACACGCGCCTGGTGTGAGTTTAAGCTACCAGGTCTGGGACTTGAACCGTGTTCGGCTATATGAAAATTCAGCAACATAGTCATTATGCTAACTGCTGGTCCCAATCTTCAGATGTTTTTGAGTTAATTGAGTGCTGACATCTAACAATTTAAATGTAAAGTGATTAACATAGTGTATAATTAAACATTAGTCATAAAAGTGACTTAAAGTTTTATAAATAGTAATTACAAAATTGAGATGGTTTGATATTTGTGCAAGATCTATCACTTTAAAATTAAGGTTGGCATTGGTATTCAGTCTTGCACTTAGTATATGAAAAGTCAATGAAATACATTTTATATATATATTTATTTTTTTCTTCCATGGTGAGAGAGAGACAGACAGAGAAAAAGAGAAAAAGAGGCCATCATGCCCAAAAAGGCCATCACAGAGTATTCCACTCCTCAGTTCATGAGCGTGTGTGAACACAGTATATTTCAGGAGGACTCTAGATGTGAACCTGAAACCTCATGTGAGCCAACCTCAGAGTGTGGCATTACCATTGTACCACGATCTAGTCTCTAAAATGTAGGGTATTTCTTAAAATATTAGTTTCCTGCTAAATATTATTATATCTTTAAACAACTATATGTAAACAAAGGATAAGTATGCCTGCACATCGGTAAGAATTTGAGAGAATTCTTTTCCTTTAATATTCTTCTTTGATTAATAATACAAGTTTAGATTTTATGTACATATGTGAACAGATAAGAGGACAGTATTGTAAGCATTCCAGATGAGCTGTATCTGTTCCATTCAAGTCAAGGTGTTCATAGAGAAATTATCTTTCAACAAAAAATATTTTTTCATTGCCACACCAGATTTGAAATACAGTAGTTCCTCTAATCTGCAATTTCTCATTCTGTGATCTTAGTTACTGGTGATCAATTATGGTCCAAAAATATTAAATGGAAAGTTTCAGAAATAATTTCATACATTTTAAATTGCGTAGTATTCTGATTTCTGTGGTGAACTTTTGCGTTGTTTTGCTCTGTCCCACCCAGAGTGTGGATTATTTATTTCTCCAGCATACCATGTCACCTGCTGGTTAGTCAGTCACTTAATAGCTATTCTGGTTATCAGATAGACTGCTACAGTATCACAGTACATTGTACAAGTAAACCTTATTTTACTTAATAATGGCCCTATCACACCAGATTAGAGATGCTGGCACATTGTTATAATTGTTCTATTTTATTATCAGTTATTGTTAATCTCTTACTGTGTCTAATTTATACATCAAAGGTTATTATGTTTGTATGTATAGGGAAGAACGTAGTGCACTTAGGGCTTGGTACTATCTGCAGGGTCAGACATCCAATGAGAGTCTTGCAATGTATTCCCCACAGGATTTGTATTGTTAAGAATTTTTTATTGTTATTTAGCCCAGACTATATAATTGCAGCATTTCTTTGCCAGAGAACAATAAGTTTTCTTTAAAAAATGTATCTTCATAGGTTATCTTTTTCTGTTTGTTATATGGTATGTTTGAGATTGACAGTATCTGGATTTCTTGTAAAGCTTCTCTTTTGGGATAGCTTTCCTTTTGGAAATTTCAGTACCCAAAACATTGCCTTTTCAGAGACATCCTTTCCTTTGTGCCTTGTTTTTTTTGGGTGAATTTGTTTTCCCTGTAGAGATATAATATTGTTTAGAAACAGTGATACTGAAAATTTCCTTTTGTATGAGTATTTTTCAAAATATTCAGGGTTATTTATTTTGACTTTAATATTCAATGTGGAGTCCTGAGAGACACATCATAAATTCCCCATACTGTATATATGCATTCAAAATAAATACATCCAAAACATGTTTATAGAAATATAAAAGTACTGTATTTTTTTCTTTTAAAATCAGTAAAGCCTCCCGTGACTTGAGAGAGATAATGTACACCCTAAAAACTATTCAAAATGCATGAAGTTTGTACAGACCAAAATTTATTTTTAAGTATCTGAATAAGAAACAATTTCCATTTCAGGTTCTTTTTGAGCAGGCACAATACATAATTACCATTAGCTGATTGGCAACTATTCGTTCTAGTGATTTAAAATCATTACGCATTTTGTTACACTGTCCGCTTTCAAAGTTCTTTGATTGCTAATTTTAAAGACTGATATTCATTTCAGAATGAGAAATGTTATATATTCAGAATTCAGATAGCAACAAATCATATTCATTTTCAAATTTTTAGTTCAATAGAAACTTCAGCATAGATGTAAGAGGGAAGAAAAAGGTTTGAACACTGAAATGAAGACTTTTTAATTGATTCTATCTTATTGTGTTGATTCAGCCCATTTCAAGGAAGTTCTCTCATTTTTGTATAACTTATACAAATACCTGCACATGTGTGGCAGTCTTCAAAAAGGTCATGGAAGGGACCAGCAGTTAGTGTAATGGCTATGTCGCTGAACTCCCATGTATTCGACCATGGTACGAGTCCCGGACCTGGTGGCTTAAACACACACTGGGCGTGTATGGGTGCATACCCAAAATCCTGAGAGGAAAAAGGAAGAGAAGGGATTGCAGCGTGGCCATCCCCTCTGGGGGGTGATTTTTCTCTTTCTATCTCTCTGTCTCTCTCTGTCTTTCTGGCAAGTGCACATGCCCTATAGCAAAAAACTCTCCAAAAAAAAAAAAAAAAAAGGTCATGGAAAAATGCATATTATAAAAAAAAATCCTTGAATTAAAATTTTTGCACCAAAATAAACTCATACTTTAATTCCATTTTCCCACAAATTGTTCAAGTCCTCTTATGTATTTAAGAGTTTCAGACAAGAAAAAGAATAACTGTCAATTTTTAAAATATCTTCTTTAAAGAATCATTTATTTAATTTATTTACATCATCATCATTTTTTAAAAATTTGCTTCAGGCAAAATAAAAGAGAGAGAGAAAGAGAGAGAGAGAGAGAGAGAGAGAGAGGAGATCTGGGACTCTTTCTGTGGTCAGCCATGTGGGAGCCCAGCACCTTTACCACCATGCTACCTGCTGGCCCCATAAGTGCCAATCTTTAAAATAGCTCCTTGTGTTTAATTCAGCATCTGATAATCTGATGTAGTACTTCAGGAAAGTGAATTAAATAATTTATTTCAGTATTGAGATTTCATTTACTTGTTGCATTTTAAAAGAATTTTTTAAAAATTATGACTTTCGGAATAAGTGACACATCAGTTTTTCTTTTTTACTATTTACCATCTAAATTTTGCAAACAATCAGAACATTGTTTATTGTTACTGGACAACATAAATAGCAATCATGTAAAATTCTGTTGGACTTAATTTCCAGGCTAGAGGTCTTCACTTTATTTGGCCTGACACTATATTAAGAAACAATTATTTTCTTCAAGCAAGCAAAAAGCTTTGGAATAGTACTAAAATTTTCTGATAACTAATTATGATGGTCTGTATTTTTCATAAGTGAGATAGCTTGTATTTTTGTGCAAGAACCAAATAATAACTGAATCAATTGGTTCTATTACTAGTTATGGGTTTATTTTTGCCCATATTTTCAAGATACTGAATGCCCTTAGGTTTGTAACACATTTTATTTATCTCCATTGTCATAAAGCAAAACACTTATATTCATAGCTTTGAGGAATAGATGTGGTAATCGATCACTAAATGGAAAGTAGAAAATATCAGCAGCAGATGTTACTTTTTCTCATTTTGCTTTGTTTTACATATCACAAATTAAACTCATATAAAATTTCATAGGAATATTTGACAAGGCATACTCATTGTTTCATGGCGTTAAAAGATCTTACTGCCCAGTTCTTTTTAACTTAGCTATGTGGATAATTATATAGTTCTTTCTCTCTTCTTCATTGACCTACTGATGAATACTTTATTAGTGCTTTGAGTGCGTGGTTAGAGTGGATTTGGAATAAAAAGACAAAGATGAAGTAGCAGAAGTCTCCTGTTTGGCTGATGCTACCCTCACAAAGTGTTTTGATCTTTTGGTACTAAATCAAATGTTACTATTGGTATGTCTATTGACAATAATCTAATTAAGTAAATAACCTAGAAAACGCTTGAGCTAAAACCTTTAAAATTCATTTATAGTTGGAAAGAGAATGCCCTAATAATTTGGAATTGAAGGTTTAAAATGGCAAGGACTTTATTTTATTAAAAAATATTAAATGGAATGCTCGGTTGAGGAACATCAAAATGACCTGAATATTAGGAAAACCTTTAACACTCATTTATTATGAAGTATTGGAATTATCTATTTTTATAATAGGTTTATCCATAGGTGCATGCATTGTTGGAGAGAGACAGAGACAGAGAGAAAGTGAGAAATCACCCCTCAGGGGGCTCAGCACACTGCAGTCACTTCTCCATTCTCCTCTTGGGATTGGACACACACACACATGCACTCTGCATGATTTTCAATCTGCTGGATCTGGGAAGTGGACTGTAGTTAACTCCTGTGGGAGTATAGCACCTTTTCGACCATACTACCTGCTGGGTCCAGTTTATCTATTTTTAATATGATAAATGTCCTTAAGATTTATCTGGGCAGTTAATATATATGTATTTTTTTGTTGTTGGTTTTTTTTTTGGAGGGATTTTCACTATAGGGCACGTACGCTCGCCAGACAGACAGAGAGAGACATAGAAACAGAAAGCGAGAAATCACCCCCCAGGGGGGATGGTCACACCACAATCCCTTCTCCTCCATTCTCCTCTCGGGATCTTGGGCACACACGCACATGCACCTGGCATGAGTTTTAAGCCCCCGGGTCTGGGACGCGAACCGCGGTCGACTATGTGGGAGTCCAGCGACATAGCCATTACGCTTACTGCTGGTTCCCAGGACAGTTAAAATATTTGACTTGTTATTAGAATTGCAGGCTCAAGGGACCAGCAGATGGCATAATGGATATGTCACTGGACCCCCACATGGCCCACTGTGATTCAAGTCCCAGACCTGGTGGCTTTGAATTCATGCCAGGCATGTGTGTGTCTGTGTGTCCAAGGTCCTGGGAGGAGAATGGAGAAGAAGGGATTGTGGTGTGGCCCTCTCCATCCCTGCCCTCCTGGGGGTGGTGATTTCTTACTTTCCCTTTCACTGTCTATGTTTCTCTCTCTCTCTAGTTGAGTGCATGTGCCCTAAGGCAAAAGCCTCTAAAACAAACAAACAAACACAAAAAGAGAAGTGCAGGCTTGAATATTGTGCTTTGCATTTTTTGCCATAGACTTTTTTAGTAATATACAATAAAGGCGTTGTCCCTCTAAAAGTCTTATTTCTTTGATAATAGTACTTCTAAGCCCCTATCACTTATTTAATATTTCCGCTAGGTTGTTAGATTTAGCACTATTATAGCAAAGCCTGTGAGATAAATTAATATCCCACAGGAGAAAACTGAAAGAGTGGTAGGTTTTCTTTACTTTGTACTTTCACTACTACATCCATGTTGCAAATTGGATATTAGGTAGCTTTTATAGTTACCATAATGATTTATTTGTTTGTATATCATAGATACTATTTAAATGAAAGTTCATGTAATAGTATATATCAAAATATCTACAAGTATGTAAATCTTTACATCAGTGATTTCTTTTCAGGCAACTGACAGATTTTTCTTCTTCCCATAGTCCCATGCAAGCAAACACTTGAGTGCTTCATTACATGGCTCATTTGTGCTTTCTAGATAACCAGAAGGTGTAACTCTTGTGTTGATCAATTATAGGAGACTTCCCTTGAGGCTTTAGAAAAAGAATTCTTGAAAGAATTTCTTATCTGCCTTCCCTGACTCTCTCTGATGACTGATAACACATCTAAAGGCTAATATGTGTTAGCAGCTGACACACGTTTAGAAAAGGTGTATTGTGCCCTAGAGAGCTGATGCTTTCCTTCACTGCCTAGAATTCCATCACCCTCTTGTGTCTAGTGAATTTAGAAAAGACAGTTTGATGAACAAACACATAATTGGATTCATATATATTTTTAACATCACAAATACTTTATTTGACAGAATCCATACAAATGATGGATAAAAAGATGTATAACATTATAGGTGTAATGTGTTGTAGAGGATGCAGTAAAACTAAAGGCCAGCGTGTGGTGTGGTGGTTAAAGTGACTAGATCTCACATGGCTGACTACTTTGTTCAAGTGCTAGATCTGGTGTCTTGAGAAATGCCAAGCATGTGTACATGTGTGGCTGAGATCCCAGAAGGAGGAAGATATGGAGGAGAAGGGATCGTAGCATGACTGTTCCGAAGAGGTATTTCATCACCTCGATGTTTTTCTCTTTGATAAAAAGTTCTGTTTCTATTTTTTCTTTGTTTTGTTTGCTTTTAAATGCCCTCTTCTTTTTGAAGAGTTCAGTATGTACTGCAACTCTTCTCAAGCAAAAGGAAGAAAATAATTGCATTGACATGTTCAATAAACTTCTATTTCTAGATAGTACTGATTGGTGGCATATGACATAAAATCTAACACCCTTGTAATTAAATCTAAAAAAAGACAACATTTATGTGGATGAATGAAATGAAAGAAGTATATATATGAGAATAAAAATTATTCATACCTCCCTAAATGGACCAAAAATTTATAGTTTGGACAGATTAAGAATAGAATAGTAGTTGAATATTAAAGGAACAGATAGAGAATAAATAGTGTTAGATGCAAAGTGAATTCATAGAAAAGAGTCAGGGAACTGTCACATTTGCTTAATCTTGGAACATTTTGTGGAAATACAAAATAAATATAGGCATGTCAAAACTGGAACCATTTTAATTTTTTGTGAGGCATGGAAAAATATTACTGAAAAGCTTGTATCATCTTCTTTCATTCAGAAAAGCACAGCTCACCCTAGGAATACCTTATGATTAATTTAAAACATAATCATTAATAAATTAAGCTACTATGTCTGATTGAACTATTGGAGAGTAAGTAGCTCTCTGTGTGGTTGCATTGTTTTCAACTATCTCCCATAAGTAATATTGCACTCTTAGATTATTGTTCCTTTTCTTACCAATTTTCTATTATTTTAATTTTTATTAATTTTGGGGGTATACCAATAGGAAAAGAAAACTATTGTTAGAGGAAGAAGTCATTTTTTAAAAAGAGAATTAACTAGCATGAACCTTTCAACTGAACAATTAGCTGAGAACAAGCTGGTAGATTGTATAGTGTAGTAATTAAAGGTAAAGTGTCCAGCATCCAAGAAGACTTACTTTACCTCCTAACTGTAAGATTTTGGATTTTTTTTTTCACTTATAAGTTGTGAATAATTGAGGTACCTTATAGCTTTGTTTTAAGATAACACATATAAACAGCTTGTTACATGAGAAGTATTTACTGAATATTTATCTATATGGTAACTGTATTTGGTACATTGAAAAAAAAAGGAATGGAATTTTATGAAGGGTCTTGATTTCTTCATAAGAATGTTTAATTTTTTTTATGGTCCACTAAGTAATCATATTATGTTTCACCTGGTTAACAGCAAGATAACCAGATATTAAGCAGGTGCTATCTCATTTGTACTGTGATCTAACCAAGTGGAGTCAAGCCAGGCTCTTGAATGAGTTTCTTACAACAGATACAAAGTGGTGGGCTCTCATGTCATCAACCCAAGTTACAGTAGTAGAGTCAACCTAAAAGAACCTATGTCATATTTAAGTCTCAAGCAGCAATAGGTCCTATCAAAACAGCAAACTATAGTTAATTCAAGCTTATTAATTAAAGAGGTTTTAAAATACTATCTAGGAAGTTTTGAAAGTTTTATGACATAAGGTGCACAAAGAGTCTGCTAGTTTATTTTACATATACTTAAGAAACCTTGTCATTTAAATTTTTTAGAGTTTTTCTTTTCTTTTCTTTTTTGCCTTAGAAAATGTGGGCTCACGGGAGAGTGGAAGAGAGAGAGACAGAGATATTGAGAGGGAAAGTAAGAAATCACTCCAAGGGGGAACAGCCAAACCATAATCCATTTTTCTTCATTCTCCTCCCAGGATCTTAGGAATGCACACACATGTGCCTGGTGTGATTTTCAAGCCACCAGATCTGGGGCTCAAACCTGGGTCGGCCACATAGGAGTCTAGTTACGTAACTGTTATGCCGTCTTGGCCCCCAAGAAACCTTGTAATTTAAACCAGTGATCTGTAAAACCATGTGTCCCTTAAAGATGATAAAAATAGCCCTTAAGTTTAAGACATCTTGAAAGCATGGGACACATAATGAAGGGGGCAGTATAGATCACAGAATAATGATTAAATATCAGTCATCATTGGTTGGGCTCTGAACTAAGAAAAGGGGAATAGGTAGCAAGGTATTATTAGAATGAAGAAGAGAACCTAGAAGGCAAAGGTTGCCTATTTCAAAATTTACCCACAATGGTCTTTCTTCAGAGTTTAGGCCATGGAACAATTTGTTGGATTATGTTTCTCATCCATTATAATTTCCCTTCCTCTGTAACTATTCTTTGATTGGTTGGCTAGTGATGAAACAGGGGACTCAGGGCAGGACTCAAGCATGTTGGCTACTTTTCAGTCCATTCAATTGGCAGGATGTGGAATTTAACCATATGGTGAGGCAGGGCACTTACACTCATTCTAGAGGTTTATTCCTATCTGCCTGCTGCAAGAAATTAGCACTGTTCACACTTGTTTAGCCTTAATAAAAATCTTTTTAGCTGAAGCACAAGGATAAGGTCACCATCTGCTGCATAGAAGTGCTCAGTATCAAATGAGCAACAGAAGGGAGGTGCATTTTATTCTTAGGGACTTTTAGAAAGAACTTCAAATAGATTAAGCATAATTGATCCCCCTCTTCACTGGTTTAGACCATAATTTACATTTTATATTGCCAATTTCATAATAATAGCTATGAATTCTATCCGTATATCCTGCTTGCCATTCCTAGAAATAGCACTACAGGTAGCTATTAAAAATGTGAATGTCTTTAAGATCAAACACATACTGTCTGCACCACACACTGCTTGTAACTTAAGTTTAGGTGACTGAGTGAGTATTTTTGGAATTTTTCTGAAAGGGCTTAGGTAGATGATGTACTACAAACTGTGTTTATTAAAATACCTTTTAAAATGGAGCATATAATGTTAATGAAATTTTATGATTAATATTTCATTGATAATCACCCAAATATAATGTTTAAACCCCAATTTTTTCACATGAATGGGTGCTTTGAGTACTTGAAAATTATTTTGTTCTTCAAAAATCTGGTTTATATTAACAGAAGACAGACGAAATATTTTATTTATGATTCGTTTCATCTTTAGAGCTGTGTATTATAGCGAATATCTATTTTTCTTTGTTATATATGTTCTGTAAATAAACTACAATTAATGATGACTGGATAAACAATAAAAAATTATGAAAATAGGAGCCAGCAGGTGGCATGGTACTTAAAGTGCTAGACTCCCACATGGCCAACTGTAGTTTAAGTCCTAGACCTGGAGGCTTGAAAATCATCCTGGGCACATGTGCATGCATATCCAAAATCCCAGGAAGAGAATGGAGAAGAAGAGATTGCAGAGTGGCCATTCCTCGCCTCCACCCCCCACCACCACCACCACCAAGGGAGAGTGATTTCTCACTTTCTCACTGGTTCAGTCTTCCTGGCAAGCACATGCACTCTATGACAAAAACCTTTAAAAAAAAAAGATGGAAAAACAACAAAAAAAGATGGAAATAAGTAAAACCAGATGTGGAAATTTTTAAAAAGTTTCCATTATATGGAAAAGAATGAAGTGTGTGTGTGTGTGTGTGTGTGTGTATTTTTGTAACATCTGCTTTGAAAAGCCATGTTAAAAATTGAAGCCTGAGCCTAACGTTTATGCATGTAACACTCATTTTGCCTCATTCCATGTTATTTACCTTGCTATTTATCCTTTTGTATGTTATTCATAGCAGTGTACCCTTGATTTTCAAACATATATTATCATTTTTATTTGACTAAAGTATTATACTGATCATAGCTACAAAATCAACAGACATTTTTAGTTAAAAAAAAAAGCATAGCAGGGATATAGACAACAAATGAAAGAAGATGTTATGAATCAAAAAGTTGATAGCTTCCTCTCATTTTATTTTGGCTTTAAAAATTTGATCCTGGGGGTCCGACAGGTGGTGTTGTGGTTAAGGGAGCTGGACTCCCACATGGCTGACCATGGTTCTAGTCCCAGATTTGCTGGCTTCCTTTCTCTCTCTCTCTGTCCCTCTCTGGTCAAATTAAACAATAAAGTTAAAGAATAAAATAATTCTTTAAGAAAAAATTGAACTTGGGACCATCAATGGCATAATGGCTATGTTGTTTTCTTGACTCCCATGTAGTTGGCCATGGTTCGAGTCCCAGATCCAGTGGCTTAAGCTCATGCCAGAGCATGTGCATGCATGCCCAAGATCCTGAGAGGAGAATGGAGAAGAAGAGATTGCAGCATGGCCATCCCTCCTGGGGGGTGATTTCTCACTTTCTGTCTCTGTCTCTGTCTGTCTTTCTGGTGAGTGCATGTGCCCTAGAGCAAAAACATCTCAAAAACATTTTTTTTTTATCTTATTGGGCCCAGGGTGTGGCATGGTGATTAAAGCGCTGAACTCCCATATCGCTAACTGTGGACCTGGACCTGGTAGCTTGAAAATCATGCAGGGCATGTATATGTGCATGTCCCACACCCTAAGAGAATGGAGGAGAAGGGATTGCAGTGAGGCCATGCTCCCTGGGGGGTGATTTCTGACTTTCTCTTTTTCTATCTCTCTGGCATGTGCATGTGGCTTGTGTGTGTGTGTGTGGGGGGGGGAATGGTCTTAAATAATGGTCTTAGAGTGGAATTGTCTTGACTTTCCCAAGCTCTCTTTCCTCTTACTGTAGTCACTAGTATCATTTCTTTGAACTCATTTTTCTCTGTAATCTTTACTTCTTAGTAGTCTGTACCATTTATTCTAATTTATTAGCAATGATCGTGAGGATAGCTATTTCAAAGGTTTTATAAGTGATATTTTTTAGATGTTTATATCATATAAATATTCTATTTTCAATGAGGGAGAATATTTTTCTTATGTTTTAAGATTAATATGACTTTGGCATGGTTGAATAATCAGCCTAGTTACTCATTTATCACCATTTTTTTTTTTTGAGAGAGATTTTTACTATAGAGCACATACACTCACTAGAGGGATAGAGAGAGACAGAAAGTGAGAAATCACCCCCCAGAGGATGGCTGATCCACAGTCCCTTCTCCTCCATTTTCCTTTTGGGATTTTGGGCACACATGCACTCATGTCCAGCATGTTTTAAGCTGTCAGGTCTGGGACTTGAACCATGGTTGACCATGTGCAAGTCCAGTGACGTAAGCATTACACCATCTGCTGGTACCCTCACCATGGCTTTTTTAACATGTGCATTTTTACACAAGCTTGATTGTTAATTAGAAGACAAAAACTTTGGTGTGAGGTCTATTAAACAATGACTTGATTTTTAAAATTAGTTTTCAATTCAGAACTAGGATTTTTGAGTTTTCAAAAAGCTTTTACTGATGAAATTATTATTTAATTCAACATGTTTTTAAATTGCCTACCTTTAACTTTATTATTGCTTTCTAGAAGAATAAATAGGTTATAAACATAAATATGTAAGTTATCTATTCAATGAAATGAGTTTTATTATAGGTGGTTATACAGACCAACTGTTATGTAATGCTTTGATATTTTTTAAATTTTACTTTTAGATGTTGAAAAATGCTTCACTTTTGAGAATGAAGTACAAACATTTGCTATTTTCTATGTTTCTTGAACCTTTGAATTGCTTTATTATGCAGACAATACTTCTAATTGCCTATTCTGAAATTTTTATTTGGGACCATTTTCATTTTGAGAGGTGAAATTTTATTATATTCAACATGGAGAAGGATGGGGCCTGACAGCTCTCATAAACCTGTAAAGCAAGATATCCATAGGCAATCCATACAGCACTGGCTCCTCTACCGTGACCTCCCTTCCCATGCCTCATGCAAGTCCAATCGCTTCCTTAAGGTTTTTGCAAATTTATAAATACATGTGGTGGGAGAGGAAAGGTTGTGTGTCAAAGGTCATGCTGCCAAGGCATTTCTGCTTACTGTGGACAGTTATGTATCTATCATCTCAAAGCGGGAGCCAGCTCTCTTCAACCGTGTCCACAAAATGATCATTTATTGTAATTATTCTTAAGAGCAATAAACTTTTCTGATGATTTTAGAAGAGCAAAGAGCAGAGGATTATATCACATCAATTCAAACATCTTTGAATTGAAATATGTGTAACAATAAAAAAAAAACTATCAGTATTTCAGTTTATCCCATGTTCATAGCATTCCACTGGATTCCCTTTTTCCTCTGTCATCATCTTATATAATGTCTTCTTTTTCTCAGGATAAAAAAAGCAAAATTTCCTCCTACAAAAATTTCATTTTCTGCTTCCTACAAAGCCTCGCTCTTGTTTCACTGCATTGGATTCCACTTCTGCCAGAATTTTGCTTCCTATAGATTGATAAGGTCTTTTCCTAGACAGTAGTGTCCACCTGTTGAAAATTCTTGTCCTAGTTAAGATATCAATTTTAAAACTTTGATTCTAAGTGTTTTTTTTTTTTTTTTTTTTTTTTTTTTTTTTTTTTTTTTTTAGATCACCAACATAAGATAATATTACATACTTAAAAAACTGGGATAAATGGGATGTGGCTTGTTTAGTGGCCCCTAATTTTGCTTTTCCCCCAGTTTGTTTTGTTAGTGTTGGAATTATTGGCCTATTAAAAAATATAAATGTGTTCTGTAATGACAGATATTGGTAAAGAAACATGAATTAATTGAGAAATTGAAAGCAGTAAAAATCCTGAGCATAAAGTAATCCTATAATATAGGGAAAACATTTTATGAATAATGTGTTTACAAATAGGAGTGACACAGGCAAACATGAAAGGAAAATGCACTTTGGAAATCTGAAGACAAGCCCTTCCCTAAACCCAAGGATAATTTTGATGCCCATTTTTTTTTGTTTGTTTGCACATCGATGTTTATTGATGCATTATTCATAATTGCTAAGACATGGAACCAGTCCAAATGCCCATGAACAGATGAATGGATTGAAAAAGTGTGGCACAAATGCTCTATGGAATACTACTCAGCCATAAAAAAACAAGACCCTGGCTTTGGGCAAAAATCTCTTTCTAAAAACAAAAAGGATTTCACATTTTGTTCTGTTGTTGTTTTTCAACCTCTTAAGCCAAAAAAGAAATACATTCTTTTTTAAAATTTTAAATTTATTTTATTTTTATTTCATTTTCTTCTATACATTCAATCACATTATTTAGCTTACAAAGTGAATATTTCAACACGTAAACATTTGTCCCTAGTCCAGTTGATAGAAACTATAATATTATCTTCAACAGATAATACCACATTTCTTTGTCGCATTAATGCTTAAAATAACTCTGCCCCGATTAATTTTATTCTATAGTCCAAATAATTAAAAAAATATTCTTAGTGACTCATTGACACTGTTTTTCTTTAATGTAACTGAGAAATGTATTGTTATAGTATTTTTTAGCACCTCTCTTTATTTGGAGTTAGACAAAGTTTTACAACTTGTTTGCTGTTTTAAAAATAATATATAGGCTGTTTTTGATGTTTGGAATAATATAAAGGGTTATTTTATTTCAACCAGTGCACTCTAAGTAAATCCAAAAAGAACATTCACATTTTGCAGTTATTATCATAACAATTAACAATGAACACATAATTAATTCCCACTTCACATGTGGAAGCTTGGAATATATCCTTGGAGATACAAGGATAATTCTCTAGCTGTCTGTGAAACTATATTTAGAAGACATTACTTATAAGACAACATTCATAAAACTGTGCTTTCTTATAATTTAATTTAAAAATAATTCCTATATAGTTGAAATTTTCACTCATTTTTATCAATCAAAAAAGAAATTCTAGATTATTTTTGAGTATCAAATACTTTCCAGATAAATACTACTTTATTTCTCCAAATTGCAAATAGCTAAGATTAACCTAAGAAGTATTTGAAACTCATTTTGCTATGTGGAGGTAGTTGGTTTTATATTTATTTAGTACCTGAAAGCTGACTTATGTCACACTTATTATGTACACTAGTAAAGTAAAAACCTAATATTTCTATTTCTCTCAGTAAATTAAACTTTCTTATATTTGATATTCATGCAACATTTATGGAGCACTTATTTTCAGATCTGGGTTCAACACTAGAAAAGTAAAATGAATCATGCTAAGACAAATACTGTCAGTGATACAACTCTGATACAAATATGCTGCCCATGGGACCAGATTATGGTGCAGTTGACAACACAAAACTTGCAATGCTGGATACACATGGGAAGATCTAGGTTTCAAGTCCCAAGGGCTCTCTTTAAACATTGGACATATGATCTGGGCTGCTTGGGACTGGAGGCAGATTGCAATGTGAAGATCCTGCTAGAGTCACTTTATTTCTCTCGCTTTCTCCTCTGTGTCTTTCTCTACTGGAAAAAATAAATAAATAAATTCAAAAAAGAGAACCAAATATGCTGCCTTAGGTGAAATAGAATGCCTAAGAGGGAGATCCACAATAGTTTGGGCAGTTCAAGCCTTGGAGAACCAGTGATAACAGTTTGATATTAAAGGTTGTGTTATTGGGACAAAGATGGGGAAAGCATTTTCATTCAGAGAAAGCACTATAAACAAATGACCGGAGGTAGGATAGAACCCTGTATTAGCCCTGTATCATATCCAGTAATTCAGTCTGCCTAGAGGAAAGGGTATATGTGAGCCCAGAGCTAAAGGTGAAGGTACAGAGATCAGCATGAATGAGATCAGGACAGGCTTTGAAATTTAAACTAAGGCCTATGAACCACAACATGTTTTGATAGACTTTGAAGGAGTTTGAACAAAGGAATGGCATCAGATTTGTATTTCTTTAGAAAATTCTTCTAGAAGCAATGGAAACGTAAATGTGTGTGAGTACGTATAATAGAAATGATAGATTTTAGGTACCGAGACAGAGAGACATATTAAGAGACTTAGAAAACTAAAACTCTAGGTAAAAAGTTATATATATACAAGTTAAATCAAGAATTAGTTTGTATTTGGTAATTTTGATAAGTAATAATTTGCATTCCTTGTGCAATTTTTATATATTATTTGTGTAATGTAAAGATGTTTAAGTAAAAATACCTTAAAATATACCATAGCAGTCTTTCATTATTCTGTTATGTTTCTGTCAAAAACAGTGGTCATAATTTTTGTATTTCATTCTGTCTCTTATATCTAAAATGGTGCAGAATTCCTAGTGGGACATTCAATAATTTATGAAGTCTACTTTCTGAAGCCTGTCCTTAGAACTCTAATGTGACTGAGGCTATGGTAGCAAGGGGTAATGTCTTCCCTTATAGTGAATTTTATTATCAAAGAACATGTATTTAAATAAGCAACTGACACTACTTTTGGGGTAATATGATTAATAGTGAGTTCAGAAATGCCTCTTCTGAGCTCTTGAGATCATGTCAGTACACATGCTTTTCTTAACCAATTCTTGATTTCCCATATATTCCTTTTTTATATAAAATTATTTATTTAATTTTATTTATTCATTCATTTACTTTAATTTTACCAGAGAGAGACATACATGCAGAAAGAGAGAGAGAGAGAGAGAGAGAGAGAGAGAAGGCAAGCCACCAGGTCCAGGATTTGAACCGTGGTAGGCCATGTGGGAGTGTCCAGCACCTTAGCCGCCACGCCACCTGCTGGTCCCCCTTCCCATATATTCTTATCTATATTCTTTTGAACAAACGATGAACTGCTAATTATAATCACCTTTTAAAAGTCTATATAACTGGAAAATAAACTGCCACTATTTCTTCTACTATTTTCTTGTGTCTATTTATATTAGTAAAATTTCTCTTTCTCTTCAACCAAAGAGAAATTTTAATTAGGAAATTTATGTGGACGTTTTACCAACTGTTGGTTTATATTATAATGAAAAAACTGAGCAGCTAGTTAGAATGTTGTCTAGACTTTTTAAAGTGTAGCTAATGTGTCAGCCTTGGCTTATAACCTGAATTTAATTTGTTTATTTTTCATAACTTTACAGTCATCCTTATTTTCATTTACACTGGGATCCCTGAGACTCCTGATTGCAAAAGACAACAAAGAACAAAATGAGAATTTTAGTAGAGTAGATAATAGTCCCAGTTGCTTGGCTCTTTTGATAGCTCATATGAATTATTTACCACCCATATTTAATAGCATATGTTATACTCCTTAATACATCTATAACCATCTATTTCCAAAGGGAAAACTATCCTGCTGCTTGTGGTTTGTTTATTTAGTTTTTCAATGAATGCTGAAGAGAGCATTGAGTATTTCCCCTAAGACCTACTATAGCCTGAATATTACTATTTTAGAATATAATCTTCCAAAGATTTTCTTGAGAATGTATCAGATTTTTAAATAATTTAAAATATACTCTATTTTTGAAATATTGCTAATTGATTCTTATACTACTATAACATTTAAAATATATGTAATTATATATGTATATATGAGAGATATGCTCCATTGGTATTTATGTCCGATAGGAGGAAATGCCTGGTTAGACAATGTTGAGATGACATTTAAGCAACTGTCTCTAAGGTCAATGAAATCCTCAACTGCCCTGACCTGCAGGACAGTCGAACAGGTACCTGGGTGAGATCGGTAAAAAAGGGGGCCCACACAAAACTTTCACACACACACACACACACACACACACACACACTACACACACACACAAGAACAGGAGACAAGATGAGGTGCTGATCAAGTCTTCTTTATTGCAGAGCAATCTGTGCTTTAAATACAGGCTGGGGGGCACCCATTGGTTGCCTGAAATGCAAATGAGATAAAACAGTATGAGCCCATCATTGAGGTGGGTGGATCCCAACCATCCCCAGGAAGAACAGTTGGTCACAAGATTTCTGAGACATGGTTTGCTCAATGAGGAAGTTAAACCTAATGGTTTCTAAGATGGTGGACAGCTCTCACGAAGCTCCCAGGATGACTTCCATATGCAATGCCCTCCACACTCAGCTATTATTACTGTGCGTTATTGTTTTTTTTTCTCATCCATCAAAGAAGTTTGAAATAATGCAATCATTGATCCTAGAAAACATACTATTGACTTTTCTCAACTATTCTTGTTTTATTTCAATTCTTATATAGATTATATAAGTATGAAATTATAGGTGCAGGATTTATGAGTTCAAAATGCTTCTTCTATTATTGACAAACAACTTAATCACTGGAAGCATTTATCATTTTTATTGGCATAGCTGACAGACAACAGACTGTTGCTGTCTTGAAGGAATTAGGCTGCAGAAGCATGTCATAATTCAATTGAAACACATTTTTCTTATCAGGAAAACTAAATAGCATCAAATACCCTTGACTTTACATAGCGTGATGATAACAACCTTGACTAAATATTGCTCTTTTCCTTTAGCAATAGGAATTGGTCCAAGTATGAGCATGCTAAATCCTATACCTGACTCCAAGTTATGTAAGCTACTTATAAATTTAGAATCATATTGTAAAGGAAATTTAGCAGATATAATTTAGTTTCTCCATATTATAGATGAGAAAATTTACTCCCCATAGAGGTTAAATTATATTCTTAAGATTAAACAGCTAGTTAGATTCTGAGTTGGGCTATAATGCAAAAGTCATGATTCCAGCCCAGTCCAGTATTTATTTTTGCATACTAATTTCATTCAATCAGTAATTTTTCTTCATTGTTTCAACCATAAATATTTTTCTTTGTGGGAACTTTTTATTTCTTCAAGAAACTCTTAAATTGTTAGGTGCAAAGTATACTTCTGACATTTGGGGAAAATTTGCTCTGGAATGTTTATGTAATATATGGTGATAACCTTGTACATTAGTAATTTGTTTCAATCATTAATTCTGAAAAGTAATTCTTAGGGAATATAGAGAAGGATTTGTACCACAAACATTAGTATATTTGATTACAACAGTCAGAGACATTTTATAGGGATAAGGGCAATTATATTGAAATATACTTCAATGATAAAACATGAATATAAAATGAAAGTCTTTAATATGAATATTTGTTATAGAAAAATAACACAACTACAGCAACATTTTTGCATACTCGGCAAAGAAAGGCAATAGATTGTTTGAACTATAGTATGTGATCCAAAAAGCTTTATATTTTCAATTTATGCTGCCATTTTTCTGGTTGGTGGAAAATGTAATTAGCAGGTACTGTTATGCTATTTTGTATTTAGTAAAATAGCTTTATGTGTTTTTGGAAGCCGCTATTGAGATGTGTGTAAAATCTTACGATATGAAATCTATAGATTTCTAATTATATTGTTGTATAGTTATATGAAGTTTAATCTATAACCTTTTAGTAATAAAATTTGTGACTTTCTGTATGCCTTAACTTTGTGTGAAGATTTTCCTTGGGACAGATGATGCCAAGAAAATAAGCATGTTCCATTGTTTTCAATCTTCTACCTACATGTTTTTAAAAAACAGGTAACATTTGGGTAAAGTAAAGGGCCATGGGCTAGTCTCTGACCTAGTAGTTAAGGCAGCTGGATTCCATATGGCTGCCTGTGCAGTTTGAGTCCTGGACCAGCAGCTTGAGAAACACTCCAGGTACATATGCGTGTGTGCCCAAAATCCCAAAAGGAGGGAGATGTGGACGATAAAGATTGTGACATGACCATTTTCCATGAAATGTACTTTCTTTCCTTCTCTTTTCTCTTTCTCTCCTGCCTGCAAATGTACCATTTATTTATTTTTTATTTTTCTTGAGAGGTTTTTCCACTATAGGGCGCATGCACTTGCCAGACAGACAGAGAGAGACATAGAGACAGAAAGCGAGAAATCACCCCCCAGGGGGATGGTCACGCCACAATCCCTTCTCCTCCATTCTCCTCTCGGGATCTTGGGCATACACGCACACGCGCCCGGCATGAGTTTTAAGCCATAGGGTCTGGGACGTGAACCATGGCCGACTATGTGGGAGTCCAGCGACATAGCCATTATGCTAACTGCTGGCTCCCCCATTTATTTTTATAAATAAATAGATGAATAAATAAGTGAGCCTTGAAGTAGAAGTGATGTCACTTTGAGAAAGAATAGAGGAACAGTTTTGTATTGGTAGTAACAGTGTTTATGAGACTGGTTTCTCTGTGGGAAACATGAGATTACTGTTGGGTCAGCATGTCTGAAACAGAAGTTTGAAAGATTGCAGATAAGATAAAAAAAGAGAGCAAGTAGATAGTGGAAAGCCTTCCAAAGTGAGGTTTTTTGTTTTGTTTTTCCTTTGAGCTTCAGATGAGAGAAGGGCATTTAAATAACATCAGAGTGGATGCAGGATACATTTGTGTTCACTTTAAGCATTGGGACCAGGTTGACCAACTCTGTGGTGGGTGAAGAAAGATTGGGAGAAAAGGGACCAGCAGTTAGCGTCCCGAACACGGTGGCTTAAAACTCATGCCGGGTGTGTGTGCATGCATGCCCAAGATCCTGAGAGGAGAATGGAGGAGAAGGGATTGCAGTGTGGCTATCCCCCCTGGGGGGTGATTTCTCTCTTTCTGTCTCTCTGTCTCTGTCTGGAGAGCGCACGCGCCCTATAGCGAAAACCTCTCCAAAAAAAAGAAAAAAGAAAAAAAAAGATTGGGAGAAAAAAAATCTCAATGATCTATACCTTTTTGGTTGTACTCTTGTTTACTGAATTTAAAAGTGGGGTTCAAAAATTTATACTATCTAATCTATTTCCATGGTTTGAATATAATAAATCATAGTGGCTATCTCTCTACTAAATAAGCAGCAATTAAATTTGCATTTAGGTACTACTTAAAATACTTGAACATATAAAATTTTCTATAGAAACTGGGAGACATTTTTCGGTTTACTGATGTCTCCATCAATAACTAGGTATATAAAATAACACTGAGTCCTGAGAAGACTATAGTTGTATGGAACAAGATTAATTGTCTAAATACTCATATAGATTCTAGTTATAGCACACTAGGCTTTTTTTATAATTATTTATTTTTTTAAATTTATTTATTCACTTATTTTCATTTGACCAGAGAGAGACAGAGAGAGAGAAAGAGTGAGAAAGCAAGCTGCCGGGTCCAGGACTTGAACAGTGGTCAGCCATGTGGTAGTGTCCAGCACCTTAACCACCATGCCACCTGCTTTTAAATTAGGTACCATGGGTAGCATTATTAACAAGACAAAGTTTATCTGTAATTAAGCTCTCTTCTTTTTTCAGGGAATTTCATAGATCATGGAGAATTTAAGGTGAATAAAGACTGATACATATCCTCAATTCATATCACACAAATAACTATGTGCTATGCTTTTACATAGGCAGGCTTATGTTCTTACAAGGTAATTTCCCCCCTTAAATGTTTAGTAATGAATAATGGTTTAGTAAATTGCTACAATAATATTGTAGTAACATTTAATGGTTAGTAATATTTTTGCTAGCATGGGATTAAAATACCTCAGTCCATTTTTCACATGAGCCAGAGGAAAATCTCAAATATTTCATGGAAATAAATACTAATCTAAAATGTTAAAGACACAGACCATTCTAGGATTGACTCTGCTTTTAACCAAACTTACAAATATGTAGTTTCCCAACTCTTGAGCTTTAGTTTTATATTGTAAACTGGAGATAATTTTATCAGTTCTACTTCCATCAGCATTATTAAAAAATAAAATGAGATCATGAGAGTGAATGGGAGTCATGATTATTTTTCACTTGTCTGGGAACATTGTTGTTTTAAAATTTTCTGACAAAGAGTTTTGATAATCATCTTATAACTTGTACAATGATCATTCTATAAAACATAAACCACTGAAAACATAAACTACTGAAAAACACAACGTAACTTACATGTAGGAATAATACTGTATGAATCATTCATTTCTTCACTCAACAAATATTTATTTACTTATTAAGGTTTTTGCCATGGAGTGCATACACTCTCTGGAGAGGTAGAGAGAAGTAGGGGAAAATGAGAAATCACCACTCAGGAAGATGGCCATGTTGCAATACCTTCTCTTCCAGTCTCCTCTTGGGATTTTTGGAAATGTAGGTACATGTTCCCAGCATGAGTTTCAAGCCTCTGGACACTGGACTCAAACTATGGGAGTGCAGTACCTTAACCATTATGAATACTCCCCAACAAATATTTATTAATTCTATATAAAATACATATTATCCTTTATGATGTCTTGGGTGTTGGTATTACAGCATTAAATTTTCAAAAAGACAAAAGTGTTTACTTTCAGAAAGCTTGTATCTTGGTGAGGGAATAGCAGACAGAAAGAGAGTTTTTTTCGCAGAATCACATGGGAAATGACATATTACCTCTGAATAAATGTTACCATTTTATTTTAATTAGTCATTAGGAAAAACATGGTCCATTGAATGGAAAATCTTTCTTTATATCTCCTTAATTACCAAGATATGTATAACCACTCTAATTTCCTCTAAAGCACAAAATGAAAACCCCACTCCATTTGCTATTTAGCTAAACATGTGTTCAGATGGATATCAGTTCTATAGGTAGAAGTCTTCATCTTTTTCTATCTTTTTGTTTAGAGTGTTATGGAAATTGAGTATCAGGAGGCTCTAAATAGATATGAATAAGTCTTAAAATATTTCAGACATCATTTAACACTTCTAATAACATTTAATAGTGTCTTCTATTCTCTTTATAAAGAATTATCATAAAATCACCATGCTTTTATTTAACCAAATTACTCTGGCTTTTTAAGTGTTATTATAGAATGTTTTGAAAAGCTTTAAAAGTTGTCTTGGAAAGTAGAAGAATAACTTTCATAGTCTGTGGCCCTCAGAGTTAACATATTTTCTTGATAGGATGCACAGGTATAGATATGAAAGAAGTCACATATTGTGATTTGTAGAAAGCTTTTTTATTTCACTGTTTGTGAGACTATCGTCATCATAAGAAACAATAAATATTGTTATAGTGTGAACTGGTTAAAGTTTCTCATGTAAGTGCTGGAGATAAATTTGGTGAAAGAAGGTTTATATTGTCAAGAGATTCACCATTTTCAATTTTGGACTTTGTTTCAGTTAGTACATTGATTGGTAGATGGATCTCTCTATAGTTTTCGGGGAACCTGAGTTCTTATTTTGGTTTTGTCATATGTAACTTAGAAACCACTATTTGTCTCTGGGTTTGTATTTTACTAATCAAAACTAAATGTTCAGATTATGTGCTCTAACTATATGGAGATTCTTACTTTCACATATTTGTGATACTCTCACACACACCTTTTTTGGGGGAAGTGATGTTTCTGCTTAATTTTGTAAGTGATTTTCTGATGTATTCATTTTTTCTTCCTCTTAAGAATATGGTAGAACCGAGACCAGTAGTTAGCGTAATGGCTATGTCACTGAACTCCCATGTAGTCGACCGTGGTGGTTTGAGTCCCAGACCTGGTGGCTTAAACTCACTCCAGGCGTGTGTGCATGCATGCCCAAGATCCCGAAAGGAGAATGGAGGAGAAGGAATTGTGGTGTGGCCATCCCCCCAGGGGTTGATTTCTCTATCTTTCTGTCACTCTGTCTCTCTCTGTCTTTCTGGTGAGTGCACACACCCTATAGCAAAATCTCTCCAAAAGAAAAAAAGAGAATATGGTGGAACTTTGAATTTCTACTTCTGTAGAAACTAGATTTACAAAAGCACCATCTTGCCATTTATGATAAAATAGTGTTTGATTTTCATGACATGTTTACCAGTTTACTCAGTTTTGTAACCAAACTGTTCAAGCAAAAAAATCTTCCTGGACCACCCCCATAGTATAATGGTTAAATGCTCCATATAGGGGGTTGGATTCCACAGCAGCAGCTGAGATTTGAATCCTGGCACCAGTGGCTTGAAAACCAAGCTGGATGCATGTGTGCATGGAGAAATGAAGGAAACATGACTGTGGTGAGGTCAGGTCCTCTGGTAGATTCTTTCTTTGGCATGCACACACATGCACACACACACACTCACACACACACACACACACACACACACCCTCAGCAAAGAAAGAAAGGAAGAAAGGGAAGGAGGTAAAAAAAGGAAAAGCCAAAAAAAAAAAAAAAAATCCCAAACCTTCTTATGGGTATTCATACAACTAGCCTAGTTTCTTTAGCCAAGTGAAGTTCTGTAAAATTCGCATTCTCTCTATATATGATATGATTTTTAAGATCTTCAGATAAGCCAAGTATCTAGCAATGCTTCTCTGACAGATGTCATGGTTTACGACATTCTACCATTAGAGAGCTTGTCCTTTAAGTCTAGGTAAATGCCTTCTTGGCAGCCTGATTTAAAATGAAGGTACTCCTAGAAGCATATTTTATCAAATTTATAATTATGATAGCCAGGGGACCAGGAGATGGCACAGTGGTTATGTCGCTGGCCTGCTACATAACTGACCGTAGTTCAAGTTCTGGACCTGGTAGCTTGAAAATCATGCCAGGCACATGTGCGTGCATGCCCACTATCTTAGGAAGAGAATGGAGGAGAGGGGATTGCAGAATGTCCATCCCCCTGCGGGGTGATTTCTCACTTTCCCTTGTACTGTTTGTATCTTTGTTTCTCTGGAGAACACACATGCCCCGTGGCAAAAACCTCTAAAAAGTAAATGAATGAATGAATATAATAATTCTTACCTCAGAAAGAGAAGGGCCAGATCCAGCCTTGTATTATAGTTACCAGGTAAAGAAAAGCACTATAATGGTAGTTATAGTCCTATGTGACTATAGCTAATATCTGATAATATATTTCTTAATCTAATTAAGAAAATATTCTGTAGTATGCTAGACCTATGGAAAAATTGTATGGTCTATATTTGTAGAAAAATTTTCTCTATATCGAAGATTAAAACATAAATATATGCAAGGATAGCAAGTACCGAATAGTAAGGTACTTGAAACTTTCTGTGTGGTATGTGCTGTGCTAAACACCTTTCTGGGCTGTCTCATTCAGATGTCAATAGAGTCCAATAAAATGAGATTGCTAAAATTTCTGATTTGCCTAAGAGAAAACAGACATGTAAAATTTAAGAAACATTTCCTAAGACATAGGGCCCTCATGTTGGTTAGGGAGTCAAATAGTGGGAAATCTGACCATAGTCTGTACTTTACCATCTCTTAGAGCCTGAACCTATGAAGGAGTATGGTTCAGGTAAGAATTTCTGGGCCGGCAGGTGAAGTGGTGGTTAAGGGCACTGAATACCCACATGGCCGACCACGATTCGAGTCCTGGATCTGGTGGCTTGCTTTCTCACTTTTCCTCTCTCTCTCTGTCTCTCTCTTTCTCTCTCTCTCTCTTTCACTCTGTCCTTCTGTGGTCAAATTAAAATGAATAAATAAATAAGTGATGTTAAAATAATTTTTTTAAAAAAAGAGTTGCTGGAGGCATTGAGGTTGCAGAGGTAGTCAAGAGAGGCATTATGGGGAAAAATAAATCTTACTTCTTCTCATAAGTGTATATACAGTAGATAAGTGAAGAAATAGAAGAAGTATCATTGGGAAAGAATTGTCTTAGGGAGAGGCATAACTACAAAATAAACAACTTTTGTTTTTGGAGAAGTTTTTGTTATAGGGCATGCGCACTCACCAGAAAGACAGAGAGAGACAGAAATTGAGAAATCATCCCCTAGGGGGAATGGCCATGCCACAATCCTTTCTCTTCCACTCTCCTCTCAGGATCTTTGACATACCCAGTGTGAGATTAAGCCACTGTGTCTGGGACTTGAACTACAGTTGACTACATGGGAATCCAGCAACATAGCCATTATGCCAACTGCTGGTCTCAAAATAAACAGCATTTATATTTAACATTTATCAACATAAGGGAGATCATAGTCACATTGATTTTAAGTTTTCCTATTAGGTTACTAGATATACTTCTTAATATTTGACTTCCTTCTGGGTGTAACACTTTTAACTAGAAGAAGTAGCAAAACTATAGTGCACCAACTTTAGGAAGTGATGACAATGACAACAATGACAATAACAACAAAACGATAATAAAATTCTTATAAAAATATGCTCTACATCTCTTTTCATAAGGGAAATTTGAATCAAAACCACAATGAGATATCACTTAAACCCAGTCAGAATGACTAAGATTATAAAAAACAAAGAATGGTAAGTGCTGGCGAGGCTACAATGAAAAGGGAACCATCCTACGCTATTGATGGGAATAGAAATTTATACAATAACTGGGGAAAATGTTATGGAATTTCCATAGAAATTCACAAATGAAACTACCATATGATCCAGTAATTCCACTCTTATCTACCCAGAGAATAGGAAAACCCTGAGTTGGAAAAACACTTGCACAGCCATGTTTATTGCACTATTATTCACAATTGCTAGGATGTGGAATCAATCCAACTGTCTAAGAACAGATGAGCAGATTGAACAAATGTTCCACGTGTACTCTGTGGAACACTACTCAGCCATAAAATACAATGAGACCCTGACATTTGATTCAAAGTGGATGAATATGAAGATTTAATCCTAAGTGAAGCAAACCAGACTATGAAAGAGAGACATTGTATGTCCCCACTTAATATATACTGAATGTCCTCACTCTATAACAGAAATTCAAAAATTGGAATGTATAATGGCAGAGAGTCACTATAAGAGGGGCTGAGAAATAGGGGATAGGAGGGAGGGGATTAGGGGAAAAACAATTAATACATTTAACAGACACCAAAATGAAAAGTATCTGTTGATGAAAATGTACAGGGTTGTTGGAAAAGTTGTGATATATCTTTTCTATGCAAAAATGCGTAGACTTTTCCAACAACTCAATATATGATAATTTCTTTGACTTGACCAATATGCACTACATTCATGCTGGAAAAAAAACATGTTGTGCATTGTAAAGATGTATGCTAATTAAATATAAATTTAAAAAGAGAACAAAAAAACCCAAAACAAAACAAAGCAAACCCTACAAAATTCTCATGAAAACACAAGCACTTCACTAATTACTTCGCATGCATTTTTTTTTTGAATCCTCATTTCCATTTCTGTATGACCAGAAATGACAACTGGATAATGGAGGAAACCTCTCTCTCACAAGCTCACACACATCCCAAACACATCTTTTAAAAAGCATGATTTATCTTGTGAGAAAGAGAAATCTGCAATGATCAGGAAAAGGGAGAGTTGGCATCCAAGGAGATGTCTGCTACTACTTTGTGATCTTAGACTTCAGTGAGCCTTACATATGATGGTCAAGGACAGAGCTTGGGCTTTGGCAAGCCAAAGGTTGAATGAAAAATATTTCCTGTAAAGCTATGAGCACCAGCTAGCTATTCTGTCAGCGAATGGGGGACAAAAGAGAAATCTGTCTGTTCAAATAGAGAAATGTGTCTGTTTGTCCTTCCAGACTTAACTCTGGATGAGAGGGAAAACAAGAGAAAAAGATTCAGATTCATCTGGGGCTGGGATTTGCACTGCCAGTGTGGGTAGCCTGAAAAACTCTAAGTCAAAAACAGAGTTAAGTAAATCCTCTTGGATTGGTTCATGGATATTTGGTGGAAACAAATACAAACCTGCTCTAGAAAAATGCACTTTAATTTTTTAAATGTTTCCAAAATGCTTTAGTTATGAAAATTCAAACATATAATGTAACAAGATTAGCTCTGGATCCAACCCAGTGACTGAACCCCAGTTTGACTGCTCACCACTGAAAGGCCAACACTCAATAGGCAAATATTGATGGAAAGGGTAAGTCGTTTATTAGGACACCAGTGACCTGGGAGGTGGTCAAGTAATGTTCAAAGACCATTTCCAAAGTCACACACCAATACAGGAGATTTCAAAGTAGGAATAAAATAAGAGAAATGGGATGAAGGGCTGTGTACTCTTCTGCATAACAATCAGTTATTTTCTTGGTCAGATGGAGATGCACTGGCACCAGAGTTGCTATTCACAATTGTAGTCATCTCACTGTCAAGGCCAGCATGTTGCTGACCTTCATCTTACTTGGACATCTGCTCTCTGACTGGGATCTCAAGGCCCAGTTTTTTTGAAAACACAGCTATAATTAGGTTTCTTGTTACAACTTAAACAGTAAAGCAGGGTCAGTTATCAAATGAGAAGATGCAAACCATCTTTAAGGTTCAGTCTTAAAGGTTCAGTCTATTATGTCACATTTTATATGGAATTACATTGGTTTCTTTTTGTAGCTGAGCTGTAAAATGAATGGTACAATAAATACCTGTATAGTCACCACTTAGACTCAATAAATCGTCAGAATTTTGCCAAAAATGCCTTATATTTGTCTGTCTTTATCTTTTCTTTTTTAAAAATTATTTTTAATTATTGAAACTTTTTAATGCAATCTACAGACATTACGATACTTTACTCATAAATATTTCAGCATACAGCTCTCAGACATGCTTTTCTGTATACCACACTTTTTTTTTATCACACCTATGATACCTAATAATAATTCTCTAATATCACCTCATGCCTAGACTATATGCCAAATTGTATGAGTGGCATTAAATCATTTCTTCTAGTCATCATTTTCTCCAACTAGGGTTCTATTACAGTTTTCATGTGATGCACAAGTTGAAAGCTAGTTCTAAACATGTATTAGGTATAAATTAAGCTTTATTTGGGCAAAAATTCTTTCTGTTGTGTGCTTCATATTGCATCTGATCAGGAACTTCAAGAAGCTGGGATGTTATACTGTTAGTGAGGCCAAGGTTAACTACTTAGTTAAGGTGATGATTACCAGATTTTCTTATAAATATATTTATTTTTGCCTTTGCTATTAGCAAATAATTATTAGGGTGATACTTTGCTTTCAGTTGAATGTTTTATTTCCAGATAACCTTTCACTTATTGTTAGTTCGGCACCCTATAATGATACAAGCTTAGTCAATTATTTTATTGACAGTTGATATTCATTGGGTAATATTTTAACATTTCTTAGATTATATTCTTCTATGATGATGACTTTTCTTCATCAACTGCAAGTGAACCACAGTTTTTCCTACAAAGTAAATGCTTGGCTTTTTCTACCTTTAATTGCCAATTTTCAGGGAAAGCTATGGGCATATCAGTCATCTCTAGTAAGAACAAATAATAACATCTTTTTTTCTTGAGTGCACTAGGGTCTGGTTTTAAAAAACTTATTCCAGGGACCAGCAGTTAGCGTAATGGCTATGTCGCTGGACTCTCACATAGTTGACCATGGTTCGAGTCCCAGACCTGGTGGCTTAAACTCATGCCAGGCGTGTGTGCATGCATGCCCAAGATCCCGAGAGGAGAACGGAGGAGAAGGGATTGTGGCGTGGCCATTTCCCCCGGGGGGTGATTTCTTGCTTTCTGTCTCTATGTCTCTCTCTGTCTGTCTGGTGAGCACACATGCCCTATCCTATGGCAAGAAAAAAAAAAAAAAAACCTCTCCAAAAAAAGAAAAAATAAATAAACTATAAATAAACTTATTCTATGGATTATAATCAATTGCTGTTATAATTCTTTTAAAGATCACATTATCTTAAGCTATTTTCTGTATCTGTTTGATATCTCTTCATTGTTCATAAGATTTTTTTGTTGTTTTATATATTTTTTTCCTCCACTGTATAGTATAAGATGTCCTGGGATAAACTTGTACTTTCTTTGCTCCAGATCAGGAATCAGAGTCATGAAGTTACAGATTAATGTACTTTGGGAAGACAAGTCCCTTCAATCACTTTACCAGTAACATGGACTCACAATAAAAACAAAATGAGTCGTAACATATGATATTACCAGTATCACTGGAGACAGCAAAGAAACAAAATTCTAGTATCGCATCTTCAAAGACTGTGAATATTGCTGTAATATTCAGAAAACATGTTTACTATATTATAGATATGATGTTTTAGCAAAAGGATAAGGGAAAAAGATGAAATGTAACCTGGGAGATTTGAAAAAGAAGTAAATAGAAATAAAATTTTTGTTTTTATAATTATTGAAATTCAGTAGATTGCTCCAATAGTTTATTTTTACACAGCTAAGAAATTATTGAACTACAATATATGTAGAATTATTAATATATAGGACAGAGGAGAAAGAGATAAAAGATTCTAGGTAAAAGTTACAGTAAAGAGGTATAATATATATTTAATCATGCTGTTAGGTGAGAATAGAGAAAATAGAAGAGAGGTGATCGTCAAAGAGATAATGCAAAGGAGTTTCTTGAAATATTGAAAACATGAATTCTCAGATTCAAAAAATCTAACAAAAGACAAATTTATACCTAGACACACTGCAGTGTGACTCCACAATATTAAGGACATCAAGAACAACATTTGAGGGGCAACTAGATAAAATACATATTACTCACAAAAGAATAGAATTTGGCTGACATAACTTCTGAATAGAAACAGTGAAAGCAAGAAGTTGGTGAAATGATACCTTCAGATTTCTAAGAGATGGTAAGGGTCAATATGAAATTATATATCAGCAAAATTATTATTTTTTTAGACCTAGAGAAAATAAAAACATACTGAGGCCACAAAAAATTAAGAAATATTAACTAACCAATGAATCGTAACTAAATACAATTTTAATGAGTGTAATTTAGGAAAAAGTCTTGGGACAAGATCCAAAAAGGAATTATTGAAGAAAATAATCAACCTGTATATAAATCTAAATAATTATTGATTGTATAAAACAATAATGATATCAAATTTGTGAAGTTAGAAACAAAAATTAAAATACTAAGCAAGTATGGTATTAAATCTGAGGGGTAGAAATTAGAGTAAAGCATTTTGTTACTGCACATCCTTCTGATTAAATTTAGATTTTGTTGGCCCAGCTGCAGTGGTATGTGCTGCTAAGTCACTGCCCAGTCCTGTGCTCCTCAGAAAAGGACTGTGTAGGAAGCGGAAGTTCAGGTCTTGTCCAACCTAAACAGGCTGGGTGTTGTGGCATGCACTTTTAATCTCAACTACTGACGAGACAGAAACAGGAGGATTACAACATAGTGAGATCCTGCCTTTTAAAACAAAATTAGATTATATTAAGTTAAATGTGTATGTTATTATTTCTGTGATAACAATAAAAATAATAAAGTACATGATTTACACTCTCATAGAGGCAGAAATAAAAAGAGAGTTCTCTGCAGGAATAAGCAGAAGTTCAGTCAAGAAACTGGAGCAGTTTGCCTGTATAAAAACATATTTTATTAAAATATATATATTAGAACATTAAAAATAATTTCTTTTGTTGGCTATACTGTTTGTAGATATATATATATATATACATACTTATCTGTAATTTCTTCATTTAAAGATTGTCAGTATTTTAAAGCAGTCTGCTCAGGCTTCTTAACAATTTTATGAGTTATGTTATTTATAACATAAGTTTATATTATTGCATTTCTATTAATATATAATAATGTATATCATGCATCTGTAGGGTCATTGGGAAAGTCATGACACATTTTCACGTGGAAAAACAGAGAAATATGTCATGACTTTCCCAGTGACCTAATATTGTCTGTCAATTACCTACTTATCTACCTATCTATCTAAAATCCCAGTTATCAATTGTGTCATTCTGTCTTTAAGATTGGATCAATTTCCATGTACTACAGAAAGTTCATTGACTTCCCCAAAATGTTGGTGAATTCTTGGGCACTATGTAAACATTTTAACTGTTTTTATTTTCTCCCTAAATTGTGAAATGACTAGGGGGGGTAGCCAGAACAAGAAAAGAAGAATGTATGGTGGTATTTTACATTTGTGAACCTTTTCTAAGAAGAAAAATATCAGAGTACTATGCCTACGTGACCAAAAATATCCAACCTGAAAATAAAGCCTTTTAGGAGCAGTGATGTGACACAGTGCCTGTGATTTACTTTGGAAGTATGCCCACAACTCCCATTAGTAATAATGAAAGTTAATGACATGCCTTATGGGATTCGACAATGGTCTTCAATATTTGTAACTACTTGCTGGGGTAGACGCTATTCTGTATTGTCAGTGGGTGTCACTTTGTAATTACAAATTGCACAAACACTGTGTACGGTATGTATTTTGCCAACAAAAATTAACTTGGCATGAAGAAAAATGCTTTATTTTCAACACCCAAGAAAAACAAAATCTGTGCCTTTTAAAGTAACAAGGTTTGGAGAATAATTGAACATCCAGAAAATATAGTTTATAGTTTTCAGATTTAATGGAGGAATATGTATCTTTGGATTTTTTAAAAGTTTTAGTGATCATTTGCTAACAATACCCCTGAAATAATGAGTTTAAGTGTATTTTTCAATTACAAATAAAATCTATAGTTAGTCTGATGGTGCCACTTATGTTTTAGGCCCATGCACAACCCACTCAATTTAGCTGATAACCAAAGGCTTTAGAAACTGATCAAATAAAATTTGAAAAATAGTTTACATCATGATTTGAAAAATAATTTTGTTCCTTGATGACTCTTGGTTTTATATTTAGTAAAAGGGATTAAGTAATGACAATTAATTAAAGTAAAAACATATAATTTTTTAAGAAGATAAGCACATGGAACTATTGTAATTCATCCTCATCTTCTCTACTTTCTTACTCTGCTCCAGCCACTCTCGGTCTCAAACACAACAAATTTCTTTCCAAGGCCTTCATATATGCGTTCTTGTTTTCATTCTACAATAATCTTCTTCTTTGAACAAGACTTCAACAAAGTTACCATTTATGTTCTTTCTTCTTGCACATTTTTTTCCTTCCTTCATAGAACTTACCACAACCTGAAATTCTGTAATAATGTCAGAGATCATGTCTAACTTTTTAACCCTTTTCTAATACCTATCATTGTGCTGAGCAAATAGCAGATGCTCAATATATTTTTTTGTTGACTGATATGAAATGAAGAATGAAATGAATGAATCAGAAATATGTACATTTTGAGAGTTGATTCTACTCTTTTGTTATTGAAATTTGCTGAAATATGGCATTTTGCACATTTGATTTTCACATTTTCTTTTAGCTATAGGATGCATGCATTCACCACCAGAGACCAACAGAGAGAGAGAGAGAGAAATCACTACCCAGAGGGGATGGCCATTCTGCGACTCCTTCTCCATTCTCCTCTTGGGATTTTGGGCACATACACATGTGCCTGGCATGATTTTCAAGGCATCAGGTCTGGGACTCAAACTCTGAAATTGGCTATGTGGGATCCAGTACCTTAACCTCTGCACCACCTATTGGCCCATGATTTTCCCATTTTAAAATGAGGTAGTATCATTTTTGTTCCACCAGATGGGAGTATGAAGCTAGAAAGAATGCTGAAACTATTATACATATTATAATTGCATATTCTTCTTTATTTTTATAACTAATGTAAAATTTCATAGTACTAAAGATTTATTTCTTATCTAAAAAGTGCCATATGTTCACATTCATAGCTAATTTAAAGTTAACTTTATATTCTACATTTTAAATGTGATATGACATTTTACATTAAAATAAATGGAGATTTATGGCTAAAAGTTCTAAAATATGCATATTGAATATTTCTATTTAAATGTTAAAATTGGTTATTATTGCAAACTTGTTACTGTTGTAAATACTGTAGAGATGGGTGTGTTCACAAAACACTTTGATATGTAATAATAAAGCTAGATTTAAGAAAAGTTGATAGTATTTTAAGTAGCAGTGTTATTTTCTTTCTCTTAGCAAATGGTAATGTCTTGGTAAATCTAATATAAGCATTATTTTTTAAACAATCTTTATACTTTTTATTGTTAGTATCTTTTACAGCTGTTACAATAAAAAGGCTCCTCTGTGTTTTTTAGACCATTAAATGAATTCTTCCCTAAATAAAGCTTAGGATCGTATTTGTTTATAAAAGCAAAAATGATATTTAAGGACAACTTAATGTGTTTTGGTTTTGTGAGTCTCTTAAACTTTTTTATTTATTTACATTTTTTCTTTTTTTCTGGTTTCTTTTTGAAGACCAATTTTGCACAAATGTGTTGTCTATTGTAATAGCTAACATTTTTTGTTATTTCTGCTATTAAAATTTGTTACATCTTCAAGTTGGGTTATTTTCTTTTTTTTAAAGAATTATTTCATTTAACTTTATTTATTTATTTTATATTTGACAAGAGAGAGACAGAGTGGGAGAGAGAGAGAGAGAGAAAGTGAGAAAGCAATTTGAAACTTGGTACTCGAATCATGGTCAGACATGTGGGAGTCCAGTGCCCCCAAGTACCAGGCCACCTGACGGCCCCCAAGCTGGATTATTTTCTTTCTGCTGTAGGTTTATAGGCATAGTGTAAGCATATACTACATGTATTGTGAGACCTGTTAGGGGTGAGAACTGTGCCACAAAGCCTAGAACAGTACTTGGCACTTAATTGGTGCCCAGTGAATATTTGTCCGTGTACAAAATTAGTTAATAGATGAAAGGACAAAGTGAATTGTTATTTGCTTTAAGTATTAGGAAAGGACCAGATCAAATATTCTTGTTATTTTTAAATATTATTTATATATATTTTTATTTTATATAACATCAAACTTATATAATACATATTTTTTGACTCTTTGGGTTCTTGGTAATTATATCCTCACATGGATATAGAAACTAAGAAAATATGAAGTGAAATAATTTGACCCAGGAGTTGATTTAAGTGATGATAGACCTTAAATTAAAGACCTTAAAGTAAGTTCTACCCTTTATCAGAATGTGAATATTTATTATTGATATATGCATAGAAAGGTTGTTTCTTTTTTTTTTTTTTTTTTGAGAGGTTTTTGCTATAGGGTGCTTGTGCTCTCCAGAAAGACAGAGAGAGACAGAGAGAAAGAAAGTGAGAAATCACCCCCCAGGGGGGATGGCCACACCGCAATCCCTTCTCCTCCATTCTCCTCTTGGGATCTTGGGCACGCACGCACACAAGTCCAGCGTGAGTTTAAGCCGCTGGGTCTGGGATTTGAACCATGGTCGACTACATGTGAGTCCAGCGACATAGTCATTACGCTAACTGCTGGTCCAGTAAATTGAATTTTTTAAAAATCAAATGAGCCTAGGGATTCAAAATTCTTGACTAAATGTAGATCTGTCATCCTTATAATAAGTTAGAATTTATGGTCTGTAAGTTTTCAAAACAACAGTTGTTCTTGCATGTAACTAAATTTATTGTAACATAAACTGACAAACTCTTAAGGTGAATTTGCAGAAATATACATTTGTTCTATGATTTTCAACCTGATTTTTTAAAAATCTTAATGATATGGATGATGAAGTGTCTCTTCATTAATAAATTTAATAGGTAAACTAGATATTAGAAAAATTGTGATTTTGTTTTCCTTGGTAGTACCCTTATTGTACAAGATTGATAGAAAGAATGTACATAGTAACAAATCAAATCTCTGAAAGACTAACATTGTTTAAAAATGATTATTCTTTATAGACTTCATGTGACTGTGTGTGTGTGTGTGTGTGTGTGTGTGTGTGTCTGGTTTTTTTATAGACAGGGTCTCACTTAATCTTCCTGCCTCAGCCTCTGCCTCAGCCTCCTGAGTAGTTAGGACCTTAGGCATGTGCTGCCATGCTTGGGTCTTTTAAACTTTTTTCTGTTTCTTTCAAGTTTGTTTATTACTTTACAAGAGAGAGAGAGAGAGAGAGAGAGAGAGATGAAAGACAGAGACAGACACCCTGACAGGGTCTCACCACACCACAGTTCTCTTCAGCCTTCCAGCCAGTCAGGATAACGGGTACTCCTGGCATGTTCAGGTTAACCCGGAATTCAGACCCAAGACCTTTTTAGATGGCTCCATTATCCTGCAGTGGTGCCCTACCAACTGTGCAGAACAGAACTGGGCTCTGTTCTTTTGATTTTTTAGACAAAGTCTTCCTATATTTCCCATGCTGACTGCATGCTCAGAAATCTCCTGCCTCAGCCTCCCAAGTAGCTGGGAGTATAAGAGCATGCTACCACACCTGGCCCTTGGGGATGGGTGAGCAAATGAACCACAGCCTCAGCCTGATGCATAGCAGTGTCCAGCATGCCAGCATGAATCACCATGGCTGGGTCCTTCAAATACTTATATTCACATTTATTGTCAGTTTTCATAGTTACTGATGAACCATTTTGCATCTTTAAGCAATGTAATGGAGTGGTTAAGTGTCTTTAGTATTTCAAAACCTGTGTTCCAATCCCAATTCAACTCTGTGGCTTAATCAGTATGAATATACATTTAAATTGAATTTAACAATATCTGACTTGCAGTTTTAATGTAGAGTAATATACATGCCGAATGCTTAGACCACTGTCTGGTAGGGTATTTGATAAATGTTAGTTATTATTGACAATATTTTCTAATCTCTTATAACTGTCCTCTAGATTGTTCTTTTCTCAAAAATGGGATTTTTAACTTTACTTGTGATAATTATGAAGCTGAGTTATCTCTTGACTATTTATGACAAAGATGTTTTCTCAGTTTGAGAACTCATACCCTCAACAGTCAAATCAGTACAGACTTAGAAGTAAACAGACCCATCAGTGGTGTGGTGGTTAAGCCTGAGGGATCCCACATGGCTGACTGTGCATTTTACGTCTTGGACTTGGTGGCTTGAAAAACAGGGCATGAATGCATGGATGCCTAAAATCCTGACAGGAGAATGAAGGAGAAGGGATTGTGTTGTTCTTTGTTATTTTCCTGGGGTGTGCTTTGTCACTTTCCCATTCTCAGTCTCTTGGTGAGCCCACATACCCTACAGCAAACAAACAAAAGAAGTAAGCAAAGCTTTTAAAATAGCATCTCAAGTAAAAGAAACACAACCCTCTCAAAGATTTTGATCTGTGTCTCAGTATTAATATGTTACTCTACGTAAACATATTTGAAAGTGGAGTTTGAAAAATTCAGGAGGCATGGTGATTATGGTGCTGGACTCCCACATAGGCAACCACGGTTCTGGCCCTGGAGGCTTGAAAATCACACTTGGAGTGTGTGTGTGTGTGTGTGTGTGTGTGTGTGTGTGTGTGTGTTCAAAATCCCAAGGGCAGAATGAAGGAAAGGAATTGAGGCATAGTCATCCCCAATGAGGGGTAATTTCTCACTTTCCCTTTCTCTGTTGCTCTCCAGTGAGCACTCATGCCCTATGGCAAACCCCCCCCCCAAAAAAAAAAAGTAATAATTAATCAATTAAAAAATAAAGTTAAAAATTCCATTAAATAGGGAGAGCTACTTTTCTAAACATTTGTTTTTATATCATTTTCAAAACTATCAAGGAGGCCTGAAAACTGAAGTCAGTTTTATTTCTCTGGACTATGTCATTTATTAAAAATTCAGAAGTCAGTTAATGTTATCATGTAATAGGAAATTTGAAATCATTATAGTAAACTATGATTTTCGTCAAATAACTTATACCAAATTATCTTGCTTATAATTGCAGATTGCATGATTGCTACAGAGTTCAAAGACTACATATGTCACATTTATCTACACAGCAGCTACATTGCATTGTGTCTAGACATAGTCTGATGGGTTTTATTGTTTATTCAAATTAAAAAGTGATACTGTATCTAGTCACCATGCACTACCAGGTTACTTGTTGGTATATTTCTTTTTTTCAGTAGCAATATGTATAGGATTTACTAAATTCTGGCTCTAATGTTTACTATTTCTGTGTCCTTGGAATAAATTATCATTATCTTTGGATTTTACCTTCTACTGTAATATCTTATAATGATTAATGTAGTAATGAAATGTTAGTTATAGGCAAAAATTAACGACATTGATTAAGAGATACAGGTACTCTCACACAAGATTGTTGAGAATATTTATTTATATATTTTAAAGAATTATAAATTAAATTAAATTTAATTAATTTTTTTTATTTGACTAAAGCCACACACAGAAAGAGAAAAAGAGAAAGAGAGAGAAAGTGAAAAAGCAAGTCACCAGGACCAGGACTCAAATCGTGATTGGCCATGTGGCAGTGCCCAGTACTTTAACCACCATGCCACCTGCTAGTCTCTTATTTATTTATTTATTTTTGGAGAGATTTTAGCCATAGGGCATGTGCGCTCGCCAGACAGACAGAGAGAGACATAGAGACAGAAAGGGAGAGATACCCCCCAGGGGTGATGGTCACGCCGCAATCCCTTCTCCTCCATTCTCCTCTCAGGATCTTGGGCACGCACGCACACGCGCCCGGCGTGAGTTTTAAGTTACCGGGTCCAGGACGCGAACTGCGGTTGACTACGTGGGATTCCAGCGACATAGCCATCACGCTAACTGCTGGTTCCCCTATTTATTTATTTTTAAAGTATTATTTTTTCTTCCTTCCTTTCTTTCATTTTTTTAATTTTAATTTGACCAGAGAGGGACAGAGAGAGAGAGAGGGAAAGTGAGAAAGAAAGCCACCAGGTCTGGGATTCGAACCACAGTTGGCCATGTGGGAGTCTAGCACCCTTAAACATCATGCCGCCTACCAGCCCTGAGAATATTAATTTTTAAAACATAACAACAGAGCAACTTGGTTGTTTCTATTACATTTTAAAAGGTACATTCCCTTTGAGTCAGCAGTATAATTTCTTGGAATTTATCATACAGCAATGAATTGATACAAAAGATTCATGTAAAAGAATGTGCATTAGGACATTGTTTCAAAAAGATAACTTTGAAAACACTTAACTATCCATTATTAGGGCAAAGTTAAATAAACCACAGAATAGTCTTGCAGTATGAATGTGCATATACTGAAATGAAGAGATCTATGAGACGTAAGTGAAAGGTGAAAAGTGATTTACACAGGATATGGGAAACATGGCATTATTTATGTAAAAATATGAAGGTCTTTAATTTTTGATTACATACCACATATTTAAGTAGCTAATATATGTCTTATATAAGTATGTATTCTAGGAGAGCATTAAAGCAGTACATACCCAATTGAGAGTGATTCCTTCTGGTGAGAAAATAATAGAATGCGTATCTGTCAGGGGCTGGTGAATATTCATATTTAATTTGTGAATTGAAACACTAAAAATAAAATAATTATAAATATTTTACAAAATAGGTATAACAATTCCTTTTGCTCATTACAAAGCACCTTGCCATCATCCTCACTCATTGTTTACATTACCTCACTAGAGATTTTTTTACCCAGAGTGATAGATAGAAGGCAGGTTCTATGGAGCAGAAATAAACTCTGTGGAGGACTCTATAGTTTTTTCAAGCTACACATGCTGCCATTTCCTTCCCTACCTGTCATGTTCAACCTCTAGCCTCTCTAATTTTTGCAGCCAAGGATGGCTTCTCTACTGAGGAGTGACAGATATGGGGAGGATGAGGTAATATGATTTAGGTGATGCCGATGAAAGATGGGGACAAAAAGGCCTAGAAAATTGCAAAGTGACAAGCAAGGGGAAAGCCGAAGAAAAAGACCCCTGAACAAGAGGAAGATGGGAAACCCAGGAGGTTGTGGCTTTGGCACCTGGGAAAGGCAGAGTATTAAGAAAGAGAATGACCAGTTATGTCAAAATCTGCAGAAAAGTCAAATATATTAGTTTTTTTTCTTTCTTTTCATTTTTAAAGCACAGTCCAATACTTCTTGACCTTGTATGAGCAATTGCAGTGAAGGTGGGGAGGATCCACTCCATCTAATCCAAAATAAATTGATGAGTAGACAATATTGTAGATCACTCTTTTTTTAAAACATTTGACGATGGATGGGAAAGAGCGTGAAGAGGACAAGAGGCTCTGTTCTATACTTTAGTGCATTTCGCTGAATTTTTAAGACTGTTTAAAATAATTTATCACCTGTGCAAAGTCACCATTTTTGGTAGACATCCCAGCTTCAAGTGATTAAATGAAAAATCAAATCAATTCCATTGCTTAGACACACATTTTATAACTAGTGTTTTTTGGATGAGTCTCAAAAAAGTTCTATAGCTCTAATTTTGACGTTTTTCTTGACACTTTCCTGAGGTTTTTGATGGTCGAAGAGAGTGTTTAATAACCTGAAAGATTTTCCAGGCTAACTGTTGTATCCATGATTTATGATGTAAGTTTTGGAGTCTTCCTCTACTCTCTCTCTCTCTTTTTTTTTTTTTTTTTGGCTTAAATAAAATTCCTTCTGTTTTTGGACAGTTTGCACTATCTGTTAACTAGTAAAATTTTGGCCTTTCAAACTATATGTCTCTCTCCATTCCAGAATACTAGGATAGATGTAGGATCAGGCAAAATGGTGCAAGAAGAGTGTGTGGGAAGAGAAAGGAGGCTATCTGTATAGAAGATATCCAGAAGGTTCAAATCATGGAGAAAATAGCTTGTAGCATTGTGGCTTAAAGCAGAAACTATTCGGGACCAGCAGTTAGCGTAATGGCTATGTCGCTGGACTCCCACGTTGTCGAACGCGGTTCAAGTCCTGGACCAGGAGGCTTAAACTTATATCAGGCACGTGTGTGTGCATGCCCAAGATCCAAAGAGGAGAATGGAGGAGAATGGAGGAGAGGGGATTGCGGCATAGCCATCCCCCCAGGGGACGATTTCTCGCTTTCTACCTTTCTCTCTCTCAATGTCTTTCTGGTGAGCGCACACCTCTCAAAAAAAAAAAAAAAAAAAAACAGAAGTTATTCTATAACTTATACAAAATTGAGAACCAAATATTTATAACTACTGCATCCTTTATTTCATAGATGAATAAACTAACACTATATATCTTTACAAGATAGAAAATGAGTCATATTTTAAATTGCATATGTATCTTTTGTCCCTTTTAACTTATTGTATTGGTTGAATATACAAACATTGCATGGTGTTCTATAAACTTTCCTGAGACATAGCAAAACATTGTAACTTGTGGTTTGCAAAGATATCATGTGTCTAGCAAAAATATTATACTCAACTATTAGGATATAAATTCTGTTGCCAAGCTATTAAAACTACATTTCAACATTTTTAAATTTACTTACTTATTCCATGAGGGAGAAAGACAGAGAGATAGAGAAAGACAGGTGTCCCTAACAGAGTCTTCATGCTGCAATAATTCCACTTCAATCAGCCCTGTGTCGTGGGCATGCATGCCTGGTAAGTTCAGGGAAGTTTCCTGATGCAAACCTAGAACCTTCTCACTTGGCTCAGCCTCTCAGAATATTGTGTTCCTGCTGTGCCACCATTTGACTCCATCTACATTTATTATTCTGATTTAATACATGAAAATTTTGACATCACAGAAAAGTAAGAAAAATCAATTATACTGCAAACCAGACTTTATCATTTCAAAATTTTTAGTAATTTTTTGTTTGGACTTTTTTCATTTGAAATACCTTTAAACTAAAAAGAAAAATTCTATTCTAAGCTAGTCATGTTTAAGTATAAGAACTGTATAAATCATGTTAGGTTGAATTTTATACATCTGCATATTATACGTATGCATATATATATGTGTACCAAATCAGTAGATGACAGCTGGATTTAGTAATGAAATTTTTAGGGCACAGTCCCATTTTTGGGACATTCAAATAGAAGAAAAAGTAAACTACTTTTTTTAAAGAAATATACAAGTATGTAGTAAAACCACTTTAAAAAAGAACAATAAGTTAAGAAAATCAGAATAATGCCTTCAGTGGGAAGGCAAAGAGCTAAGGATGGCGTCAAGGTAATGATAATAAACATTATAGGATTTAACTTAGTGGTAGGAGCATGAGAGTTAGTTTCATTATTATACCTTATAGAGTAAATGTCTATTATTTTGTATGCATCAAATAGTACATAATAGAAAAAGGTGAATGGCAATAGTTAATTTTTCTGCCTTTTTATTCTTATATGTGCCTTAGAAGAAACTAGTGAAAATGTAGGCACTTAGTAGTTATCATGTGCATGAGATCAAATAATGAGTTTACTGACTGTTATTTTTGGAAGAACAAAACCATCTTCTTTTAAAGCTTCATAATTTAAGTTTGTTTAATTTCCATTTCAATGGGAGGGGCACTTCAACGAAAATTAAGTTACATAAGAGAAAATTTAATTTAGCAAATATTTATTGAATTCCCACACTGTCAGGGGATGGTGTAGGTGCTGTTCGGGTCCTAGAGTGAGTAAGATAAATTTCAGTTCTTTAGGATTGCAAATTTCAGTGAAGAACAGTGGATAAAATGTGTCTATTACTACAGTCAATACAAATTCTGAAAATAAAAAATGCTTTGGAAATCAATCCTTGAGTCTAATTCATCCCTTCATTTTATAAAAAAAGCGAATAAAGCAAAGCTTTATGTAATAGCTTATATAAAAAGATTAAAATTTTATTAACTCACTCTTTGCTTTATTTCTTAGCTTATATATGACCCCACCCTTAGGGGTTTCCTTTTAACATATTAAGATGCTAAGACAAATGTATCAATTTTATGAAATAACTTTGATAGGGTTTGTTTCAAAAATGTCTGTAGGTTTGTGTGAGAGAAACTTGGCTTGGATAATATTATAATTTATCTTTATTTAGTATATTCTATTATCTAGGAATTCATCAATATGTTGAAAAAGATATCAAGGTATTAGACACTGAATTCAATCTCTGACATTTTATTCCATATTTATGACTTTAGGTAAATTATATAACTTCCCCAAGCCTCAGTTTTTCTGTCTATATGATGGAGTTGGTAATATTCCTTGACGGACCTATTACAATGTATATAAAGCATATAAGTAGTGTAAGTTCCCTTTTGTCCACATTGTCACCTATACTAGTTTTCTATTTTCTTTTTCATAGTATTTTCACTAGGGTGAGATGATTTCTCTCTAGGGTGAGATGATATCTCATTCTAGTTTTTTTATTATTTTTAAAATTTTATTTTATTATCATAGTGTTTTTATATTACATTAAATCACATATATCTTTACTGTGTATTACATTTCTTTTTATTTTTTATGTAATTTTTTAATTTTCATAATCTTATTTATATTACATTGAATCACATATAACTTTACAGTGTATTACATTTCTTTTTCCAGAAGGAATACCATGCATATCAGTCAAGACAAAGACATTACTATCCACATCATCATCAAAAACTAGCTTTTCATCATTTTTTCAGATTATTATTATTTATTCTCATTATTTTTTAAACACTCAATCACTATGTATCCTTTGGCTTATATAAAGGATTTACCCAGCATGAAATACTTCTCAGACTAGTCCAGTTGAGAATACTATACATGTTATCATCAACAGGAAATAAACCATTTCTGTGTCCCATTAATGTCATGCCTCCCTATTCTCATGCCGTCCTTCTCTATACTCCTCTCTTCTCTCCTCACCTCCATTCCACACTGTCTTAAGGATCCATAACTGTTTTCACTGCTTTTATGCCCACCAATATTTCTATCTCTACCATAAAGTTGGTATATATTAAGTGGATACATACAATGTCCTTCTTTCATATCTACTCATTGAGGTTTTGATTTGCATTTCTCTGATAGATAGTGATGCTGAGAGGGAAAGAAAGAAATAATTCTCCGGGGGATGGACAAGTGGTAGTCCCTTCTCTATTCTCCTCCTAGGATTTTGGGCACACATGTACACATGCCTAGCATGAGTTTCAAGTCAGCGGATCTGGGACTCAAACTTGTGGTTGACCATGTGGGAGTCCACCGCCTTAACCACTATGCCACCTGCTGGCCCCACTTTTTAAATTTTTACTTTTTTTCTCCTTAGTTTTTTTGCTAGAGGGCACATGCACTTGCAGGAGACAGAGACAGATACAGAGACAGAAAGTGAAAGAGAGGTAAAGTGAGAAATTACCTCTCAAGGAGATAGCAGCACTGCAATCACTTCTCCCTCATTCTCCTCTTGGGATTCTGGGCATGAATGCACATGTTCCCCGCGTGAACCTTTTCAAGCTGATAGATCCAAGACTTAAACTGTGAGGTCAGCCATTTGAGATCCAGTGTTTTAACTTTTCCACCGCCTGCTAGCTTCCCATTTTTACTTGTTAAATTAATAGATAACAGTGCATAATTTTATCATGCACAACATATTGCTTTGAAGTATATATACATTATGGAATGATTAAATCTAGTGAATTAAGAATGCATTACAGGTAGTGTTTTGGTTAAGGGCGCTAGATTCCCACATGGCTGACAGACACAGTTTGAGTCCCAGACCTGGCGGCTTGCTTTCTCACTTTTCCTCTCTCCCCCCTGACTCTGTCCCTCTCTGGTCAAATTAAAAATAAGTAAATTAATTAAAAAAAAAAACAAAGAGTTAAATAAATTAATTCTTTAAGAATACATTACTGGGAACCAGCGGTAATGGCTATGTCGCTGGATTCCCACGTGATTGACCGCGGTTCGTGACCCGGACCCGGTGGCTTAAAACTCACGCCAGGCGCGTGTACGTGCGTGCCCAAGATCTCGAGAGGAGAATGGAGGAGAAGGGATTATGGCGTGACCATCCCCTCTGGGGGGAGCTTTCTCGCTCTCTGTCTCTATGTCTCTCTCTGTCTGGCGAGCACACGCGCCCTATAGCAAAAATCTCTCTCTCAAAAAAAAGAATGCTTTACTTTGGCCCAGCAGGTGGCATGGTGGTTGAGGGTGCTGGACCTCCACATGACTATCCTCAGTTCAATTCCCAGAACTGGTGGCTTGCTTTCTCACTTTTCTTCTCTCTCTCTCTCTGATCAAGACTGGAAAAATAATAGTAATAATGAATAAGGTTAAATAAAATAATTCTTTAGAAAAAAAAAGAAAGTACTACTTCACATAGTTATTATTTTTGTGTTGACAGCACACACAACATCCACTTACTTTACATTTTTCAGGAATAAACATATCAGTGATAGTCACCTTTCTGTATTATGGCTCTTTTAAAATTTATTTTTTCTATATAGCTGCAGTTATGTATCCTTCGGCCAATATCTCCTTACCTACTATCATGTAATTATCCTAGCCTTTGAAAACTACCATGCTATTTTCTACTTCTATTTTTATATATATTCAATCACTACATATAACTACAGCTTATAAAATGGATGTTTCCAGCATGCATACACTGTATATTAGTTTCATAAAGATATTATCATACATATTTGTCTTTCAGTGCCTGATGTATTTTATTTAATATAGTGTCCTTTAGGCTCCTCCATGTTGTCACAAATGTCAGTGTTTTCATTTTTTATGGTTGAATAACATTTCTCTGTGTACTTACAATTTCTTTATCCATCAATCCATTCATGAACTCTTGGATTGATTCTGTATCTTGGCTATTGTAAATAGTGTTGTGATAAACATGAATGTGCTGATATTGCTTTGATTTCTTTTTTTTTTTAAGAGGTTTTTACCTTAGAGCACATGCTTTCACTAGAGAGAGAGAGAAAGAAGAGAGAGGGACAGAGACAATGTATGCATTTATTAATTAAAATTAACTGGCTAAATTTTTCTGTCGTTTAAAAATATTTAAAAATATATATTTAGGGGCCAGCAGTTAGCATAATGGCTATGTTGCTGGACTCCTATGTAGTCGACCGCGGTTCGTGTCCTGGAGCCGGTGGCTTAAAACTCATGCCGGGTGCGTGTGCGTGCGTGCCTAAAATCCTGAGAGGAGAATGGAGGAGAAGAGATTGTGGTGTGGCCATCACCCCTGGGGAGTGATTTCTCGCTTTCTGTCTCTATGTCTCTCCCTGTCTGTCTGGCGAGCGCACGCACCCTATAGCAAAAACCTCTCCAAAAAAAAAAAAGAATATATATTTAATTTCTCTTAAGTGAGTATCTCAAATTTTAGGCTGGTACAGGCAAACATTTCAATTATATTAAATTGGTTTTCAGTTTATAATTTCTTAAATTAAAGCAATACTCAAGTGATAATTAGAAACATGTGATATCATTTTGAGTCTTTGTAACAAAAGGATTGATACTTTATGGTTGTATCAATTAAACATTTCTACCAAAAGGCTAGCTAGCTTTGTATTTATTTATTTATTTTGGTGAGGGGGAGAGCTAAGGATGCTTAAAATGAATTTAGCTTTCAAAAATACTTTTTAAAAAACTTAAAAATTGTATAGTTCTAGGGCCAGCTGGTGGTGTGGTGGTTAAGGTGACTGGATCCTCACGGCTGACAGTGTGATTTGAGTCTCAGACCTGGCAGCTTGAAAAACACTCTGGGAGTATATGCGTGAGTGCCAAAATCCTGGAAGGAGAGAGAAATGGAGAAGTGATAACAGTGTGACCATTCCCCATGATGGGTGCTTTCTTACTTCCTCCCTTTCTCTCTGTTTCTCTTCTGCCAGCACATGCATACTCTGGCAAAAAAAAAATTTTTAAGTAAAAGAAAAAGAAAAGCAAGCATCTAACATTTTAAAGGAAATGGAATAGTTTGCTGGAAGACATTCCTCTTCTGCCAGCACATGCATACTCTGGCAAAAAAATTTTTTTAAGTAAAAGAAAAAGAAAAGCAAGCACCTAACATTTTAAAGGAAATGGAATAGTTTGCTGGAAGACAAACTATTATTTCAATTTAAGAAAGTGATTCTGCAATTATACAAATATGTAACATCAACATATTTTGAGGAGTGGCTTAAATCTTTGCTCTTTGAACCTATTTTTGAGGAGCAAGAAAAGCTTCAGCTTATCACTGATGTATAAGAAATACCAGATTGGGGAACCAGCAGTTACTGTAATGGCTATGTCGCTGGACTCCCACGTAGTTGACCGCGGTTCGTGTCCTGGACCCGGTGGCTTAAAACTCACGCCGGGCATGTGTGCGTGCATGCCCAAGATCCTGAGAGGAGAATGGAGGAGAAGGGATTGCGGCGTAACCATCCCCTCTGGGGGAGTGATTTCTAGCTTTCTGTCTGTATGTCTCTTTTTCTGTCTGGTGAGTGCATGTGCCCTATAATAATAATAAAATTAAAAAAAAGAAATACCAGATTGGAATATTCTTTTTTTTTTCTCTCTCCAACATCATTAGTTGAATTTCAGAAATTGTCGTAAGTCTTTTCTGTAAGGGAGTATGAACAAATGTGATATTGCTGTGCTGATTTACATGAGTCCTTTGGACTTCAAAATTTACATCCTTAATCTTGTATTATATCTGTACATTACTTACATTGGCCTGGACAAATGACATTAGATGTAACAAACGATCCATAACCCATTCATTTGTTCTTGCATATAGAAGAAAAACACGTGTTCAAAATTAAGTGACTTTTTTTTTTAAACACAACAGGTTGCATTAATATTTTACTTGTTATGGCATTTTAAGCATCTTATACATTAGGAAACATATGTATATGAGAATACTTTAAGTAGATTATGGAAAGTGTAAATTTTATTGGTGCAAAACCTTTCTGAAATCCATGCATAATTTTTTCATTATACACATTTTCCATTAACTTTTTGAAAACTTCTCCTATCTAGGCTTCATACAGCAAAGAGGACAGAAATATTTAGCTCTGCTGTGGATTCTAAATACAATTATGATAGTAAACTCATTTGGTAGTATAGCTAACATTCATTTCGTAGCCTGATAACTTACTACTTATGGTGTGTTCCATAGAACATCGATATTTATTTTCCCATGGAGGTTGATAGAAGTGCAGAGTCTGTGGCTCTTCTCCAAATCTACTGAATCAGAACCTGAGTTTTAATAAGACCCTCAGGTAATTTGTACGTACAATGAAGTTTGAGAAATATTGGTCTAATAGATACTCAGAAGACTTGTGGCACATATTGCACTATATAAATATATGAAGGTTGTATAAATGGCAGAAATATAATAAATATCACGATTTTAAAAATTCTACATTTTGAAGTTGTATTGCTCACAAGCTGGAAAATTACTAGTTTTGAACTATGTATACAAATATTTTTAAAAGTTCATAGAGTGTATAATAAACATATATTCATTTATTCAAAATTGAATACAGGTAAAATTTGAAAAGACAGAAAGTAGACTCTATGAAAATTTGTGGTAATGGACTTAATCATTTTCTCATTATAATTCCAGATATGGAAACCAAAATTATCCAATGGTACTTACCTGCATTAATGTGTTTTTGCTAAAATTAAAGATAAACTATATGTAACCTATAAATGAAGCAATGTGTATAAGGAGAAATTGGAAGACTTGTTAGAAGTGGAGTGGGTGTTGAAATTATGCCTCATTTTATATAATTTATCACTGAGGAGATGAGAATAATGGAACTAACAGAAATTGCACAAATGAACAGAGAGATGGACATGACTATCATCCATGCAATTTTATACAATCTCTGGCATGACAGAGAGCTTTTTCCCAGGTTTAACAGAAAATGTTTTGTCAAGGATTCTGCCATGGAAGCTTATCATTAAAGAATGCATTAAAGTGGGTGGGATGGCATTATTTTTAGGCTTTTGATGGTCATAGTCCAACGTTGCTGTAACACTCCCAATCCCATCCTCTTCTGAAGGTCTTTTCAAGCTGTCTTTGTTCTCACATTTCCAACAAAAGTGTCATTGTGTCTTAGTGGCTCACAATCAGTTTGACTAGGTCAGATAATGGTCTGAATTAGGAAGTAGATCTTTAACCGAAAATAGAGCTGTTATTATCAAAAGAAGATACAGTGAATGCCAGATATCTAATAGAGTAGGATTTATAAAAAAGAACAAAATTACTGACTGCAATATGAGATATTATTCTTTTTATAATGCAACTCATGGGGAGACCTTGTCCAATCAGTTATTACACTAAGTGGAAATATTGCAGGAAAACTTGCAGGACATTTTATAAGTACCTACATAGTTACCTGGACTTTAGGGACATTGCTTTGGCACTAGGTAAATATCTTATGTCTCTGGGAATACTGATTATAATTACAACACAGTTAGTACTATAAGAATTTGTCATCAGAAACTCTATCCTAATAACAAATTATTACTATTTAATGTGACCTTGAGTCTCATCCATTTATATGGTTTACTGGGAAAAGTACTGGATAAAGATTGACATGACCTGGATTCTTGACCTTTTAACTAGCAAGTTGCCTGGTCCTTGCTTCTCTTTATTTGTTACGTGAAGTTAGAAAATTAAATTTTTTTCTTTTATTGTTATTGCTGTTATTTTATTGCCAGAGAGTGTTGTGTACTTGCCAGAGAGAAAGCATCACCCACACCCACACCCACACCCCTGATGAGGCAGATCTCCCCACAATCCTCCATTTCTGTATTTTGTTGCATTTCAGGCATGAATGCACATGTGCTTGGCATGTTTTTCAAGCTGCAGGGCCAGGATTCCAACTGTGGTCGGCCATATGAGATTGGCCCCTCAACAAGTAGGTTGTGGGGCTAGTCCATTAGGGAAGATCTTTAAAGTCATTTACATTTCCGTAAAATATTATGATCAGATTGCTCTGAGAGTCACAAATAAATTAATGTTAAGTATAATAAAAATCTCTTACATAGAGAGATACTAATGTGCTATGTACCTAATGTTTATTAAAAATGTATATTTAGAGCACATAACTTGATATATGAAGAATTTTTGGCTTACAGTATTTTTTACTATTCATATAAAATATTAAGAATAATAAATTTACATTATATATAAAAATAGATTGTCTCAAAATTTCTGTTACAAAATTAGCCAAATACAAATGGTGGTTCTGAGTTCTAAAGCCATTTTTTTAATGTATTTATTTATTGGAAAAGTTTGTGCCTTAGGGCTCCTGCACTTGCCAGAGAGAAAGAGACAGACTCAGTGAAGGGGAAAGTGAGAATTCACACTCTAGCTGGGAGGACCACACTACAGTCCCTTCTCCTCCGTTCTCCTCCTGGGATCTTGGACATACATGCACATGTAGTTGGTGTAATTTTCAAGCCACTGGGTACAAGACTCAAATTGCAGTCAGCCGTATGGAAACCTATCATGTAACCACTACACCAACTGCTGGTCCCGTAAAGCCATTTTTAAAAATGTATTTAATTTTATTTGCTATTATTATTTGTTTTGAATTTGACCAGAGAAAGAGTGAGAAAGGGAAAGTGAGAAAGCAAACTGCCAGATCTGGGACTTGAACCATTGTCGGCCATGTGCGAGTCTGGCACCTTAACCACCACGCTACCTGCTAGCCCCCTGAAAGTAATTTTTAATCATAGTTATATGGTGAGATAACCTTTGAGATACCTTAAAATAATCTTATTTATGACTCATTTATATGTTGGTTAAAGTGATTAGCTTAAATCTGGAGAGATGAACAAATGCCCAAGATCTGATGGACTGGAGAAGTGGAGAAGGGACATGGAATAACCAGACCCCTTGGAGGTTTATCCCTCTCTCTCTTTTTCTCTTTCTCTGTCTGTCTTTCACGTGCATGTGCATAAGCTCCATCACAAATAAAGTAAAAAAAAATTATAAATGATTAGTTTAGAAAACATTAGTATTTTCAAAGCCATCTTTAATTGGCAATTTAATTTGTAGAGTAATTCTTGATATTTTGAACTCATTAATGGTTGCACAGTAAAGTAGAAGTAGACTATCAGAAGAAAGTGATTTAAAAAAAGTTGAGCCTTAGGAGGGTCATTTGCTAAAAATATTTTTCACTAAGTGCCTCTACTTGTAAAACAAACACGCACACACACATATGTGTATATACACATGTACATATGCATACCATACACACATTATATACATTATAAAATATATAAGGTAGAAATGTAAAGGGTAGCATAAAGACTAACGTATTTTTAAAAAGAAAATTTTATTTAGTTTAATTCACAGCATAAACATTTTATTCTGTCTACAACATAGAGATAAAATGTGAAGTAATATAATTAACAATGATTCATTATATTCCAGAAATTGCCTTAATACTGAATTGAATTGTAAAAATGAAAATGTAATTCTATAGTTTGATCTATTGATTTTAATGTCTGTTAAAGTTGAAAATTATTCCTCATAAAGATACATAGTTCCAAGTAGAAAAATCAAGTGATTGGCCAAAAAGTTATGCTGAGGTTTTGGTAAAATCCATCTGATTAATTATCATCTCATTTAAAGTCAATCAGTATGTCTCTAAACACCCATATGACTTACCACAGTTCAAGTCCCAAACCCAGTAGCCAGGCACATGTGGATGTGTGTCCAAGATCCAAGGACGAGAATGGAGGAAAAGAGATTGCAGCATGACCATACCCCCTCGGTGGTGATTTCTAATTTTTCCTCTCTCTCTCTCTCTCTCTCTATCCCTCGGGTGAGCACATGTGCCCTAAGGCATAAACCTCTATAAAAAAGAAATAAACAAATAAATCAACCAGTTACTCCTGTAAACTAATCACAAGGTACTAAACTTGCATATTTTTAACAAATGGATTAAAAATTCTGTGAAATATATCACATAGCTAAAATACGTCTAAGCATCCACTTTTATCAGATTCTCTTCATAGTATTAACTATTTCCAATAAATAGTTCTCTTTTCATTTAGCAATGAGATAATCTGAAAATGTCTACATGATATAAACTACATGTATGGGTTCCTCATCTCAATACAAAATATAAAGATTCATTATATTCCAAATGTTTTGTTTACAAGAAATTCTCTGTCTTAACAACATCCTGTAGTGTTCAAACTTCTGGCTTCAAAGTCTTTGTTATAACATTTTTTTCCTTGTTTATTGTACACATAGTAAAGACTTTGATGTGTGATACTGTTACTATCTCCTTGTTTTGCTATCCACCCTGCCCCCCTACCCTAGGGTATCAGACAACCTGCAACTTGTTATACAGTCTTTACATAAAATGCTATTTTTAGGAACGAGCAGATGGCATAATGGTTACATTGCTGGACTTCCACATAGTTGACCTTGGTTCGAGTCCTGGACCCAGTGGCCTAAAATCTCTTGCTGGACGTGTATGTGTGTGTGCCCATAATCCGAAGAGGAAATTGGAGGAGAAGAGATTGCAGCATGGTCATCCTTCCTGGGAGTGATTTCTTGCTTTCTGTCTCCCTAAGGTGAATGCACACATCTTATAGCAAAAATCTCTCTTAAAAATTACTATTTTTAAGAGCTCATTTAAGGGACCAGCAGTTGGCATAATGGCTATGTCTCTGGACTCCCATGTAGTTGACTGCTGTTCTAGTACAGGACCCGGTGGCTTAAACTCACGCCGAGCATGTGTGTGTGCATGCCCAAGCTCCCAAGAGAATAATGGAGAAGAAGGGATTGTGGTGTGTCCATCCCCCCTGGGGGGGTGATTTCTCACTTTCTGTCTCTCTGTATTTCTTTCTGGTGAGTGAGCACACCCTTTAGCAAAAACCTCTCCAAAAAAAAGAGCTCATTTAATATTAAGATTATAAATACTCTAATACCATTTTTCCTTTAGCAGATAATAATAAAAAGCAGAAAGTAATTTCCTTACTGAAACCATCTAACCAATATCCCTATTTGAGACATGTTAGAGACACTGGTGCAGCCAGCCTTGTAGCAACCCTACCACTTCAGGAAGAATCAAAGTGACAACGAAAGAGCAGAGGGCTTTTTCAATGGAACAAAATCATGATATTAAGATGTGAACTGTGGAAATGTGTAAAGGGATAATCACATAGCTTTTATTAATGTTTTTCTTTAGAATAAATTTAGTCAACTCTTTTGTGTAGATTCATAGAAACACTGAAATTCCGAAATGACATTTATAATTTTTGAAGACATCTTGATATCTTCAGTTCCTGAAAAAGGTGGAACAGAGAATGTTTTCTTAATGGCACAGTGATCCCTTACAGTTTAAATAACCTGAAAGGAGAGCCTATATTTTACACACTGTTCATTTACATGCATATAGCTGTTATAAAATATAGACTTTCTTAGATTCAGTTAGAAGTTTGGCTGCCTTCCCAGCAAAAGGCAAGTATATAAAAACTGAATTTTCTCATCTGTTAAACAAGTTGGCCTCCTCAACCTTTAATATATATATATTTTTTTCAGTGATAACACAATATCTTTTACTATGATAAATTCACATGCCAAAAATGAACTGTTTTTACTCTGGTAATTAACAGCATGTAGTATTATATTCCAAGCTTGACTTCTTTTATGGAGCAAACTGGGCAAAATCTCAGGTCGTTGCATTTTTCCTTGAAGTACATTTTCTGTCTCCTGTCCTTTCTTATTGAATATATTAAATTAAGGTACTTATCGTCATCATTTTATTTTTCATTTAACAAATCTGCACATTTAATAGGACATATTATAATGCTAAATGGGAGACTCCAGGAGAGGAGATAAGATTATGGAGGAGAGCCAGCATGTTATAGGAGGCGGGCAGGCTAAAAACCAGTCTTTGAGACGGAAACCCAAAGCTGTCTCTTACTAGCTGTGAAAGTTTAGGAAAGTCTCTTATTTGTGCAGTTTCAGTTTTTACATCTGAAAACGCAGGCTGTGTTAAGAGAGTTAAATTGTAATTCATGAAAAGGGGTCGTTCCAGCACATCGTCAAGAAATTATATGTCCCACTTAACATATACCGTATGTCTGCACTCTATGACTGAAACTGATTGCCTAACGGTTGAACAAACACAAGAGATGGGTGTGAATGTCAGATGAGGTGTATGTGGAGGAGTGGGGTCTAACGAAGGACATTTGGAGAAGGGATACAGAAGTGGAGCATTGAAGGGATGGGGAGGTGTGGTGTTATCTGTTGAAGATATTTTGATCAACGGAACTGAGGAGAAATGTTCACATATCGAAATGGTCTCATTGTAAGCCAAACAATATGATTGGAAGTATATAGAAAAAAAAATAAATAATGTGAAAAAAAAAACAAATAAAGAGATAATTTTCCTTTTTTGTGACTATTAAAAAAAAGAAATTATATGTATAATCTCTCTTACTATTACAGAAGATGACGAAGAAAATTTGAGCCAATTTAAAGTTTTAACACTTTTGTTAAAATATATATATATAGTAATTACCAATATATATATATATATAGTAATTACCTTGTGTAGGAAATATAACCAAAAATGTCTCCAACTATAAATATGTTGTACCTTACACAAAAAATAACAGGATGTGTTTCCATCAGGTAATAGGCAAGTGGACAAATACATTTTTGACTTTTGCAGCTTCCTCTTTAGGTGAAATCATGGTGGTGTAGGCAGTAGGGGTACTACTGTGTGAAATGAAAAGGCTCTGGGTTCATGTCCTGGGTCTATCTGTATGTGCTTAGAGTAATGCTGGCTAGGTGCAGAGCTGTAGGAAGGATTGCAGCCTGAAGACCCCTATCGAGGGTGCCTCTCTCTTTCATTCTCTTTTATGTAGAAAATAGAACAACAATAAAAAAATACACAAAAAATTTCTGGTTTAATTTTTAAAATAGTTTGCCTTCTGAACACAATTAAGTAAAATGTATTAGCATCCTCTTCAGTAGTGCATGTCAACAGTTGCAATTTTACTCAATGAAACTTCATTTCTCAAGCAATATTTGGTTATCTAATAAAGAATCTTATTAATAGGCTAAAGATATTTTAAAAGAAATGCATAGAAAGAAAGAAAATGTTAGTCTTGGTAATAGCGCATGTTAACTATTTTTGCTTTTACAGTTCTCATAGTTACAAATTGATTCCCTAGTGTCTGTTACCTACCATACAGTAAAGTGAATATTTTAGAGATTAGCCTTTCCAACTAAAAGCTAATATTTTTGAAACATAAAAAAATTATTAAAATAAGAGTCATGAATGTTTTTGAGACCCCAAGTGTTTTAATTATTAAAATTGTAAGATGAAGTACTTATTGGAGTGTGTCTTGATGTAAAGACAAATATTTTGGCAGTAAAGTTTTAAAAAGTGCTACGGCAAATGTTTAATTGTTCTTAGAAAACAGTCACTGTTAATGTACTACAGCTTTTAATGACACCTCTATGCGTGATAAAAGCAAAAAGTACTTTAATTAGTTAAAAAGATGGAAATGGCTTTGGGCTGTACTTCCTTAAAATTACTTTCTCATATACTCCACATGAACTTCTAGCATATATAATTTTTATTTTTAAACATCTAATTTATCAGTTAATCTGCAAAGATTTATCGTACAACTGTTCTGTAGTATATGTTGGGCTTGTTGTTATGTAGAATACAAAGATTCTAAGACAAGGTAAGTGCCTTTTCATCACATGGGAGAGGCAATAAATTCTCTACATGAAACAGATAGCAAGTTTAGCTGATGTATGTGTAAGTTATGAAATTAGAGATACTGAACAGTATTTCCCAGAGTATTCTATAAAATATTATTTCTTTGAAATGCTCATGGGAAAAAAAATCTATGGTCAAATGTGTTTGGGAAATGTGGCCCTATATCTCTCTTTTAGAGATTTATAGCACACTGTAGCATATTAAAAGGCCTATAGAAAAGCCTATAAAAAATTATGTAACTAAGCAGATTTTTTTCCAAGCAGTTTTTTTCTTTGCTTTTAATCGTCAGAGAGTGCATACACTCACCAGAGAGGGAGAGGGGAGGGAGAGAGAGAAAGTGCCACAAGCAGGATGTGGTCACACTGTAATCTCTTTTCACCACTTTCTTTTTCCCTCAGGATTTTGGGCATACACATATGTGCCTGGCATGTTTTCCAAAATGCTAGACTGGTATTGGGATTGAACTATGGTGAGCCATGTGGAATCCAGTTCCCAATGCACAGTGCTTAACCACTGTTATGGGGCCAATTACTTAGGCTATTTTGACCATGTCGTAAGCATCTCCTATAGGAATTCACTTCAGGTAATGCTTCTTGATTTAGAATATAATTTACCTTCTTGAAATGTCTCTTTGAAGTATGGTAGAGCTACTTTTTAATATTAAGCATAGCTTTAAAAACAATGTCATATTTAAAGCCATTAGATGGTGAAGCAGTTATGTCATTCCCACGTGGCTAACCACAGTTTGAGTCCCAGGCTTTGTGGTTTGAAACTCATGCCAGGTACTTGTGCGTGCATGCTCAAGATCCTAGGAGGAGAATGGAGGAGACGGAATTGTGGCATGACCATCTCCCTGGGGGATGATTTATCACTTGCCCTCTTATTGTCTCTGTCTCTCTTGCAAGTGCATGAGCCCTAAGAGGAAAAAAAAAAAAAACCTTAAAAAAGTCATATTTAAACATGCACTACTGAGGTCAGTAGAAATAGTTACAACTTTTCATGAGGAAAATTTGGTAAAACATGTAAAAATATGAAATATACATTGGCCTGGCAAGCATACTTTAGAAATCTACCCTTTTGCAAAAACGTTTGATGGCGAAACTTCTGAACTAGAATCATCTCTTCAGAATGTCATTTAGCATCCTCTGCAACATTTCCCTGATACATCTTGGGATATACTGGCATATACAATATGTGCTGCTGAGATAAAGAATGGAGACGTATTTATGGAGACTGGAAGGTTGGAAAAAGATTCATGGAGCAGGTGGGACTTAAATCAGCCCTAGTTTGTGGACAATATTTTGATAGAAGAGACATTATGCATGTGATACTTCAAATTCTAAGTCCCAAATGAACAGTAGGCCCATTGTGGAGTTAAAAGCTTTGTTTTTAATTTTTTTTTTTCTGCTTGTGTAACTACTATAAGTCAGATGGAATTCTAAGAATTTTATTATATTATTTCACTCAGTTCACAAAAATATTCTATATTATGAAAATTAATTTCCCTTTTAAAAAAATTCTGGAGAGTTTGTGTGCTTACAGCGAGAGAGAGAGAGAGAGGATAGAGAGGCAAAGTGGGAAAGCACCTCCTAGTGGGTGGGTCATGCTGCAATCCCTTTTCCTCCATTTCTCCCTTTTTTCAGGATTTTGGGCACACGTGCACATATACCTCACATGTTTTTTCAAGTCGCTGGGTCTGGGCCTCCAACTGCTCAATTGGCCATGTGAAATCGAGCCACCTTTACCACCATGGCACTGGCTGGCCTTATTGTCCTTTTTTGTATATATACAGAAACTTAGATTTTACAGAAATTAGTTGCATTGCATTGTCAGTGAATTTGAATATTGGTGATCTAATCTCAGAGCCTGTTTTAGTCACTACACTAAGTTGGCATAAGAATTCTGACTAATAAAGTCCCAGAATATAAAATACCTTATAAATCTTGAGGAAAAGTAGAATATCTTTCCCAATAATGAAGTCCACATTTTTGATTGAGTTAGTGATGGAATATGAAACCAGAAATAATTATGAACCACCATTGTTACTTGAATTGCATACATACATATGTATACTAAGTATCAGACTACAGCAGTTCTACATTTCTCTTCATTCGATGTGTAACCTAACTGCTTATTTGGACCTCTATATTTGACCCTCTTTTAAGGAATTTTATAATCTCCAACATGAATAGGATGTGTAATGAACAGTTTGATGACTTGTCTATTTTTTGTCTTTTAGTAGAGAGTTAAATTTGAAGTTTGGTTTACAAAACAAGCTAATCTCTCCACTTTTCAGAGCAGAATACATGAGGATATTTATGTCTTTTTTTTCTTTAGCGATTTTTTGCAATAGGGTCTGTGCCCTTTCCAAAGAGACAGAGACAGAGAGACAGAAGTGAGATATCATGGGGGATGACCATGCTACAATCTCTTTTCCATTCTCCTCTCAGGATTTTGGGCATGTACGCTCCTGTACCTGGTATGACTTTCAGGCCGCGGGACTTAGGCTTGAACTGTGCTGACCACGTAGGAGTCCAGTACCTACATCACCTGCTGGCCCCAAGGACATTTGTCTTAAGATAGTGACTAAAGGGAAAACCAGGTGGTGTGGTGGCTAAGGCCCTGGATTGCCACCTTAGCTACCACAGTTTGAGTCTTGGACCTGATGGCTTGACAAATGTGCCAGGTACATGCACATGAGTGCCCAAAATCCCAAGAGGAGAATGGAAAAGAAGAGACTGTGGCATGGCCATCTCCCCCCACGGAAGATTTCTCACTTTCCCTTTCTCTGTATCTCTGTATCTCTCTGAAGAGCTCATGTGGCCTATAGCAAAAAACTTAAAAAAATAAAAATAAAAAAGATACTGACTGGAAGCTTGGCTGAAAGATTCAGGGAACCTCTGGAGATTCCAAAATAATCCTGACTTTTTTTTTCTTTTTAGTTTATTCTTATTAAAACACTGCTCATAATGGCGATTATGTATAGAACACTGTATTACTGTTTGAGGTTATTATTTTCTATACTGTTAAAGATGGAAGAGAAATACTTTTCATCTTAAAGAATTATAAGGAACTATCAATATTTTTTCAAATTTTTTTTGGAAAATTCTTAGTTAACCACTATCATCCTCATAAATTTTTTCTTTAAATTAAGTACCTTCTTCATTATTTATTCTTTCATACATCAAACTAATGTCTAATGTATTTAATTTACTTCAGAAGGCACAAGGAATAATATGTACAAATGATGGGGTAGATAATAAACATTTATTACATATTGAATGTTATCGATATCGAATAGATGAGAATGGGAAGAACAAGGTACATAGGCAATAGAGCACAATCAAAACACTGGTGGTTTTATGTTTCTAAAGTTCTCAAATTTCACTGAGTGCCTAGAGTGGGCCATGTCTGTTTTTGTTTAATGTAATTTCAATAATTATTTTTGGAATTTGTTATTCTGAATATTTTGAAGCTGTTATGGAGAGAGTATCATCTTAGAAGTTGCATCTCTATTGATTAGTTATGAGCCTCACATCTTCTTAGCAGTTATCTGAATCTTAGAGTTAAAAGATCACTTTGAACAAACCCCCTGGAAATAAATTGCTTAGATACTTTTGAAGCAGTTTAGACCATGAAGTTAAATTTCCTCAGTTTCTTAAAAATAACTCTCAGTATCTCTGATCCCAGGCCTATTTCTCGGTTGATCCTTTTCCTTGACACACCAGTCCCGCTCCTCTTTCCTGCCCCTTTCATTTAGCTAATCACCATCAGTTTTTATGGTCTCTACATGTTATTCTGGATATGTTAGGATATGATGCATTAAAAATAAGACCAACACCTTGCTGGCTTAATATAACTAACATTTGTTTCTTATTTACCTAAGTCTATTATGGATGGAGTGGATGTCCTGGACTGCTGTCCTTAATGTGATATCTCTGTCTTCCAGTTGCTTCTATTCTGTAGTACTTCCATTTGAATAGTAATTGTGCAGTAGCTACACACAGGAAAACAGTGTGAAAAGTTATCCAACACTCTTCAATTACATTTTTCTGAAAGTGTAATGTGCCCATGCATCCAGGAAGGAGAACGCTGGTAGGTATTAGTAATGGCTGCCAAACCTTGCTTAAATAAAATATTTGTTTATCTTTTCTTGACCTCTGTTCTCTCCTTTGACCTTATATGGGAGTCCTATTAACTGATTGTTTTCTCTTTTTCATAGCATTATTTCAATGAATTGTTTAATTATCTGTATTTCCCCCTTTAGACTACATCATGGTTTCTGGAGCTACATTTTTGGGGGTCTCACTACTCTATACACTGGTATATAATATGCAGAATATGTATTTGTTGAATTAATAAATTGATGTGTTTCTATGGCTTATAGCTTTCAACTAGAATGCTAAGTGCTTAAGTTCCATCTATGTTGATTTCTTCTGGAACTGTCATAGTTTCATGTACTAAACAGGAGGAAAAAGAATATGGATGAAAAAGGCAAACTCCGTCTTAATGAGTGAGTCAGTATATATTTAGTACATATTATATGTTTGACACTATTTTGAGAAAATTTGTCTTAGAGGATTATTATCTTTCAGTGCAAATATAAAGAAACTTCAATTCTTAGAGGCCCAAAATACATTTCCCATATTTCTGTTCATCTCTTTCCCATTCAAATAACAAAACTCTTAATGTAAACCTAATATGATAATGACTATTTTAGGAATTTTCTAGGAGAAAGTTGGGGAAAGGAGATTTCAAAGGCAAATGAGGGATGTTATCTGTCCTCAATGAGTTGACCATGTAATAAGAGATGAACATATAATCATGAGTTGAATAAAGCAGTATAGCATAAGCATAAGAGCTACAACTATGATTTCTAGGTCAACTATCAATAGCAACCTAAGAATAAGAATATCAGGGAAGATTTAATTGACCAAGTATTATTTCATGTGGGCTTTAAATACTTGGCCATATCAGGAAGTGCTGAAGTCCATTTCAAGATGACAGGGAAATACAAAGACTGTCTGTTGTACATGCATTGATTTAATAGTTATAGCAGACATGGGCAGTACGCATTAATAATCTCAATTCTTCCCCCCTTGCAACAAAAATGGAAGACAGTGATTTTTTGGTTCTTTTAATGTTAGGTGGGGACATGTGAATAATTCAGGACAGTGGGCTGTATTCAGAAATGAAGTTTGTTATTCTGAAAATGCCATCAAATTACTAAAAATGGTATTTAATTTTTCCATACTTCCTATGTCTTCAGTAAATTTATAGCTTTAGATTAAGGGAAAAGTGTGATAAAATATTAGAGCCTCTGTCAGTATGAGTCTTATCAACATGAATCAGAATTCTTGAAACATGGGAAAGAAATCGTTTTGTTTTTTTAGACCAGTGACATTTGGGTTTGATTGTTACTATAGCAAAATCAGTCCATTCTGACCTACGTAGAACTACAGGCCATGCTCTTTGTATGTATATGTATGCATGTGTGTGTGTGTGTGGGTGTATCCCTTTAACCTTTAACCTTTTAACCTTTGGAAGATTGAGTTATTTAGAAAATTTATTATTCAGTTTTTAAAAATAAGTTGTGTTTGACACACTGTATCCATGCTTCTCTTTCTATATGTCTGTTTTAAATCTAAAACTATGGGGTTTAGTAAATTAGATACTTATACAGAAAAGACCCAAGGATCACCTAGTATAATCCCCAACTAGACAACAGTAGGTAGACTACTAATTATTTAACATTCGATTACTTTGGATCACAATATTTTGCAAATTGTTTCTTCCTCAAATTAATAAGAAATGTCAAGAGTAGCGGGTTTTTCAAGGCAGTGTGAATTATTCAGCTCACCAGTCTGTCCCTTTTTAAAATTTTCTGATACACATGATGCCAATTGAATGATTCGACAGGTTCTGAAAAGCTGAAGTGATATAACGTGATAAAAAGTAGGTAAGAAATTAGGCCACTTAGAGATTATGCACGCATGTTAATTTTAGGATAAAAACACAATTTACTTGCTTTTCTCGTGTTTTTAATTACACAGAAATGGTAGTTTATGTTTAGGGAAGATCTACACTGTCCACAGGATAACTACTCATGCTGGAGGATAAGGTTTATGGTCAACTCTAGGGGTTCTGACAGTCATATAAGTTTCAATTCTGAGGTTTTCATTTTCTCCCAATTATGATGATGGGCAAATTCTTATTAATGGCAATGGTTAAATTAAAACTTTTTTTCCTTTCTTTTTTTTTTTTTTTGGAGAGATTTTCACTGTAGGGCGCGTGTGCTCGCCAGACAGACAGAGAGAGATTTAAGCCACCGGGTCCGGGACACGAACCGCGGTTGACTACATGGGAGTCCAGCGACATAGCCATTACGCTAACTGCTGGTTCCCAAAACTTTTTAACCTTTTGGACTAATGATTAAATTAGAGCCTTTTAACCTTTGGAAGTTTGAGTCCTATTAGTAGGAAACTGCCAAAACATATTAGATATGTAGAAAACATATTCGATGCATAAACAGAGAATCTTGGTTAACAATCCCCCCCCACTTTTAAAAGGTTTTTGCCTTAGAATATGTGTGCTCACTGGAGAGAGATGGAGACAGCGACAGTGAGAGGGAAAGTGAGAAATCACCTCCCAGGGGAGAATGGCAATGCTGAAATCTCTTCTTCATTCTCCTCCTGGAATCTTGGGCACATATGCCCAGCATGATTTTTTTAAGCCGCTGGGTCCGAACTTGAACTGTGGTCAGCCATATGGAAGCCCAGTGACATAACTGCTATGCCATTTGCTGCCCCACCCCCACACTTTTTAAACATATGATACCTTCAAAGAACCAATTTTCTGAATTTCGTGGAAGAGCAAACTGTTGAAATCATTCATATGCTTTCACACTCTGATTTTAATTTTCATATGCATCAGGATAAGTCAAACTTCCCTGTTTTCTAGTTCCTACTTTATAAAAAATAAGTGCACTGTGACTTTTAAACATGACCCCAGTGAGAAACTTTATGAAAATAAATTTGTGTGTATAATTATATGCTGTGAGTTTTGTTATATGAGGGAAGATTATCAAGTTTGCATATTAATCAGGATCACAGTTTCCCACTTTCCTCCTGTTTTAAGAACCACGTAATGTGGATAAAAAGGAAAGAAATAAACACTACCTGTGGTATAGGAAGTATAGGAAGTGTGCTATGGTAAAGAATAAAATTGTAATAAAGTACAGCAAGATATATTAGAAACATGAAGATTAGCATGCATAAACTAGAAGCAGCAGCTGGAATGATGTCTGGAAAAAGCAGCAGAGTAGAATTCATTCCTACATGTGTTCACAGACCAACTACTCTGTACTATCTCACTACACATGGCTCTCTTCACAGTCACCCTTGACATCAATTATCCTTCAAAGTCAATCTTGACATCAGTTCAAAAAAGAAAAAAAAAAGTCATTACTATGATCATTACTAATATCCTTAATAGGATAATAATTTGCTTCTGTTTTTGCTACTATAACACAATTCAGAATTTACTAACTATATATGGTACTTACAAATATTGATTTCCAGGGTAAAAAAAAAAAGCTTGCCAGAAGGTATATGCACTTGACAATTTTCTTGGCAGATTCCAGTGTGTGCACACCAGTGTCATAGGCTTGACCTGTGCCCCATAGCCTTAGGCTAACTCAGACTGAACACTTTCATGTTTTTTTTTTTTTTTTTTTATTGCGTTGAGAAAAATGTGGGCTCTACTCTTAGAGAGTGGACTGATGAAAGGCATCAGGCATCCAGTCACATTAATAGTTGCGGAGTGATGAGACTCAGAGCCCCTAACCGCAGACCAAGAAAAACAATGTGCTTATCCTTCTAGAAAAGTGGTTGGTAGAGGGTGGGTGAGAACGGAGAAAGGAAAAAAAATGCTTGACAGACAAAAGAATGTAACATTCTTTGTTGAAAATATATGTGGTCATGTCTTTGATTTGATTGTCATCTGCTACATGCATGCTTTGTAAATCCATATTGGGTGCTACAGAGCTGCACAACAATGGGATGTAAATAAAAGAAAGAAGTTAACTCTTAAATCAGTCACACACTTAAATGCAGATTCAGATGAAATAAATCCAGTAATATGCAGTATTATGATCAAACTCCATCAGCCAATTTTAGATTAGTGGCCTATAGGCTTTACTTTCTTCAGGAACAAAGGAACAAAATGGTTTAAGTATACCACAAAGCTCAACAAAATAGGATGATCTCAGGGATATCTTATCAAAACAGATATATTCTGGTGATGACACATTTGGAACTAAAATTTGGAATAAAAATTGACTAAAAAAAAATCAATTTTCAGTTACCAGAAGGAATTTTTTTTCTTTCAGAACATGTCAACCATTTCTTGACTTTGTGATTTTGAAGATTGCCAGCTTTGCCTGTTTCCATCTCTTTGTGGGTTATGTCAAGCTGTGCACAGTGGTATTTCCAGTGTTCTTCAGATCTCATTAGGAGGAGATGCCAGCAGTGGCCATCTAAAGAGCTCGTGTAAGGGCATGATGCCTTAGACTTCAGAGGCATAGTCCAATATGCACAATCTAACAATGTGTGAAAAATAATAGAAAAATAACTGCTCTTTTCTTATTTTCCAACTTTCTTTCTTTAAGAATATTTTGATAAATGGTGGATAATGATATGTTTAACTTGCTTGTAGAGTCAGGCTTTATAACAGAGATTTTAATAATAGCTAGTCCTTCCAAAGAACAGGCAAACTCAAGATATCTTCCAAAAAAGCATGGATGGATGGCAGAGAGTTTTTAGGTTTGAGGGCTATGCCAAGTTGTCCCCCAGGCTCTACCACTTACTGCAGTGTGTAATTTGGGCAAGTTGCTGAACCTACATTTATTATTATTATTTTTTTGGAGAGGTTTTCACTATAGGGCGCATGTGCTCACCAGACAGAGAGAGACAGAGAGACAGAAAGTGACAAATCACCCCCCAGGGGGGATGGCCACACCGCAATCCCTTCTCCTCCATTCTCCTCTTGGGATCTTGGGCACGCATGTACATGCTCCTGGCGTGAGTTTTAAGCCACCAGGTCTGGGAGGTGAACCGTGGTCGACTATGTGGGAATCCAGCAACATAGCCATTATGCTAACTGCTGGTCCCGCTGAATCTACATTTACCTTGGTTTCTCCAACTGCAAAGTATAATCATAAAGTTCTTGTAATGAAGATTAAATGAACTGATTCATATAGAGTGCTTAGAGTACTAGAATCCAGTAAATACTTTTTAGTATCTTCACAGGTTTGCAGTTGCTCTGATAAAACACATAGGCCAGAAGAATTTTGGAATTAAGAGTTTTTTGGATTTGAGAAGTTACCTATACTCTATATTATGTAAAACCCATTGTAGGGTTAGGGAATAAACTCTCTTCCTTCTTTCTCTCCTTCTATTCCTTCTTTCTTTTTAATACTGAGTTTCCCTATGTCACAATCCTTCTGCCTCAACCTCCCCTGTGACTAGGAGTGCATGTCCTTGCCACTGTGCCCTGCCTGTAGGTTGGACTAGGAAATTGAACCTGGGTCTTTCATGTTTCCTAGGCAGTGAAACACAGCATCTTAGCAGTGCATACCACCACAGCTGGGCCTGGGACAGAAACTCTTAGTCAAACACTAATAATTCTGTAGCCAAGTCTATGGAACAGTCACAGTATGGTGGATGAATAAAAACTATAAATAGGGACCAGCAGGTGGCGTGGTGGTTAAAGCGCTGGACACTCCCACATGGCCGACCATGGTTCAAGTCCTGGACCTGGTGGCTTGCTAACTCACTTTCTCTCCCCCGCTCTCTCTGTGTGTCTCACTCTGATCAAATTAAAATAAATGAGTGAATAGATAAAATTAAATAATTTGTTTAAAATGAAACAAAACAAAACTATAAATAACCTCAGATCACTTCAGAATAGGTTTGTTGAAATGCACACACACACACACACACACACACGTGCACTCTTTTTTTCTGTTACAGCTTTTTAGATTTTTAGATTATGAAAATTTTATATAGAGAATTTTGGTCCTCTGTTATATTTTTCTGATATTCTAAGCCAACTGTGTCTCTCCTATAGAGTGGCAAATATATTTCTGAAGTAGATAGTAGATCTATTCTGCATTATTCTCAGTTCTCAAAGTGATGTATGGTAATTGAATGTATAAAATAATTTAAAAAATAAAATACAAGGGTTGTTTGTGTGTGTATGTGTGTGTGTGTGTGTGTGCAAGGAAAAAAATAAGTGTGGCTGACTCAGGTCTCAATTTCAGGGCAAGCTGGCTTATATGAGAATGCTAGCATTTAGTTAAATCTGAACAGAAATTTCTCGTTGATTCTCAGAAAATGTATTCTCAAATTCTGATTTTGCTTTACTATATTAGAGTTTCCTTTTAAAAAGACATAAAGGACTACATCAAACTGGATGTCATCTGCAGAGGCACCTTGCTTTGACTCATCTCATTTTATTTCAGAGAGCTTCAGGACAGTGCAGATGCCCAAAGGCAGGGGCACACCTCCAAGGGTTTTAGTACCTAGGTCCAGGTCCCATGTCACTGTGTTGGTTCTGTCTGTAGCCAGAGATGATGCCTATGTGACAGTGAGGTTTAGTTCATAAGATGATTTGAGATTCTAGATAAGAAAACAAAAAACGATTTACCTAATTATGTTATGTCCAGAAACCATAACTAACCTTGCCTTTTTTCCACCATGCTCTATATTTAGTACATCATGGTGCTACAAATTAATGGCATTCTTTTGGTTATAATTTTTTTCTTTTCTTTCTTTTTTATTTTTTTGCTATAGGGCTCGTGTGCTTGCCAGAAAGACAGAGAGAAACAGAGACAGAAAGCAAGAAATCATTCCTCCCCCCGGGAGGGGGGGATGACCATGCCACAATCCCTTCTCCTCCATTCTCCTCTAGGGATCTTGGGCATGCACGAACACACCCCCGGCGTGAGTTTAAGCCACTGGGTCCGGAACTCAAACCACGGTTGACTACGTGGGAGTCCAGTGACATAGCCATTACGCCAACTGCTAGTCTCATGGTTATAAAATTTAAGATAAGGTTAGAGGATATTTCCTGTGATATGTAACAGGCACTGAGAAAAGTCAATTTGCTAAAGTATGAGGTAAGATGATGAATATGAATATCTGCTCTTAAGGTCAAAGTCCATGTCTTTCACTTTGTCTGATTAATGGTCCAGATGGAGTATTAAGCTGGATTTTTTTTCTCATCAACAAAAAGCAGGAGTTCTAGGAGTGCTATGCCTGCAGAAATTGAACTTGCATTATTATTCATTTACCTGTGTCTCTTTAAATTTCCATTTTTTGAGTTTTAGTGACAAAACTCAAAATACAGTTCACACAGTTCAATTTATGTATTTCCTATTTTTTAGCTTCCTTACAGCAGAGAATCATCAGCAAATTAACTTTGTAGACTTTTGCTTGACATTTAGAGAAATGATGGCTAAACAAATGCATTCCCACCCAATAATTCCATTATCGTCTCCAAGGCTCAACACTCATTAATTGCTTTTCTAATTGCTTTATGAGAAATTGCTATTTGATAGGTTTTCCTACTTTTTTTCCCTAATGTCATTGACAGTTGCTAATTTAGTTACTAGATCAATTAGGGTAAGTTACATAATTTATTTGGGCATTTACAAATAATTTCAACATGCTGAAATCTGAATTGCCCTTGTGATATAGTGTTCTCTGTTGATCTATTTTTTGACATCCATTAATATTACCATTTATTTAACAAACAAGTTTTGAATGTTTATGATGTACAAGGCATTGATCCAACAACTCTGGAATCTATAAAGAGAGCTGTTGTCCTAAAGTAGCTTATATTCTATTAGAGACAGAAGACTCAAATAATTAGAATTCAAGGTCGAAAGTGATAAGCAGAAGCTTGGGCAAGGTCCTGTGGGAATTTAGAAGGACAGAGATCATTTCTGGCTGAGGATTTTGAAAAAGAAGAAATTACATTAGCAGTATATGGAAGTATAAAGTTCTTTTTATTACTAAAATATATTAAAATATTACTTTTTTTGTTGTGCATAAAAAATCTGGTCAGATAAATAATGATACTCTTTTAAAATTAGAATTGCAATCTTCTAAAATTAGGATGATATTAAAAAGAGTTAACAGGGCCAGGAGGTGGCAGAGTGGTTAGGGCATGTGGCCAGCCAGTGCAATGTATAAAATGATAATTTAGAACAGTTTCTTAAGAATGGACATATACAAGCCTGTATACCGTATTGGTACAAATTAACTAAATATAGACCCTACCAAGAATGGGATATGGGTATGCAATAATTAAAATGAAGACTAAAATCACATATTTCTTTTCTTTTTCTTTTTCTTTTTCTTTCTTTCTTTCTTTCTTTCTTTCTTTCTTTCTTTCTTTCTTTCTTTCTTCTTTTTAGAGATTTTTGCTATAGGGCACATACACTTATCAAAAAGACAGAGAAACAGAAAACAAGAAATCAGCCCCCAGGCAGGATGGCTGTGCCACAATCCCTTCTTCTCCATTCTCCTCTCAGGATCTTTTGCACAGAGGCACAAACGCCCAGCCTGTTTCAAGCTGCCGGGTCTGGAATTCAAACTGCAGTAGACAACGTGGGAGTCTAGCCACTACATCACCTGCTGATCCAGATACCAGAATTTTTTTAAAAGAGAGGATGGATAGAGCTTACAGACTGAGGGAGGAAGGAAGGCAAAGGACAGGGAAGAGTTATTGACTAATACTGGTAAATTAAACAATTTCAAAGGAGCTATAGGTTAGTGAAAAAAATTAGAGAAATCAGAGTATATTAGGTCTGGAAGTGATCATTGTGTATAGGAAAATGAAAGTAGTTACATAACTCCTTAAGAGTTGTACTTAGGGGCCAACAGATGGCATTGCAGTTAAGCCACTGAACTCCCACATGGCCAATTGCAGTTTGAGTCCTGGACCTGGCAGCTTGCTTTTTCACTTTTCCTCTCTCTCTCTCTCTTTCTCTCTCTCTCTGTCTCTCTCTTTCTCTCTCTGGTGAGTATATGTGTCCTACAGAAAATTTAAAAATAATAATTAAATAAAGCTTAAAATAGAAAGGTTGTACTTAAAGGTCAAGTTGGTTTTAGATACATCAAGTTTGACATACTGTATGATATGCCATGATATCTGATAAACCCATTTGAAATATGAGCCAAGAGCTTTGTTTAGCTCTATACTTTAATATATTATTGGCTAAATTGTATTTAATTTGTTTGTATTATTGGTTTCTTATATGCATAGCACTGAAAAAAAACAGATCAATTATTATGATCTTGAATTGCCCATATGTAGGCAGATAGTTTAGTCAAAAAAAAAAAAAAAAGAAAAGGCATTGAGGAACATAAAGATTTGAGAGTCTTTCTACAGTTGTAATAGAAGCTATAGGAGTTAAATTCCTCAAGGGAAACTAAATCATTGCAAAAGGGATTCCCACACTGATTGAGTTTATCCACTCACACTGAAATAGGTATATAGGTACCTTATCTATTTACTTAGAACTTTCCAACATAAATATTATAGCCCTATTCTCTGCAGTGCAGAAAAACCACACCGCAACTGAATAGTTCCTTACAAACAAAGTATGGTAACATCAAATGCATCACACCTCCCATGCAGTATGTTCCCTCTCCCTAAGTCCTATCATGGTTTATGGCACCACAATCCAGTGCAACAGAAATCTGGGACCGGGAACCAGCAATTAGCATAATGCCTATGTTGCTGGACTCCCACGTAGTCGACTGCGGTTCGCGTCTCGGACCCGGTGGCTTGAAACTCACGCCGGGTGCGTGTGTGTGTGTGTGTGTGTGTGTGCCCAAGATCCCGAGAGGAGAATGGAGGAGAAGGGATTGCGGCATGACTGTCCCCTCTGGGGGGTGATTTCTTGCTTTCTGTCTCTTTGTCTCTCTCTGTCTGTTTGGTGAGCGCACGCACCCCCCCCCCCACAAAAAAAAAAAAAAAAAAAAGAAAAGGAAATCTGGGGCCAAGATTTCCTCATGTCTCAAGTCTCATCCTTTTTTCTATCAAATTTACTTCCTGTGCATCTCATAAATGTATACCTCCCTCTCCTCCCATATTCTCCTGCTGGTCCTCATTGATTTCAGTTCTTGCAATTGTTCAATTGGAGCATTGTAATAACCTACCAACTTACCTTCCTAGTTCTAGTTGCATCCATGTCCCTAAGCCTCTTAAAGAATGAAATTATTTTTATAAAACAGAAGTATAATTTTCATCTCTCTTTAAATATGCTGTGGTGGCTCTCATGTATTCAGATTACAAATCACATTCCCTGGTACCATGACTTGCCTTCTGTTTCTTGTTCTATGTCTCTAATTTTGTTACTGTCTTTTTATTCACTGCTCCAACAAGAGTGATCAAATTATGACTCCTCCAACACTTTTTGCTGTGTGGTGTCTTGGTACTTTTCTCTGGAATGCACTTCTTTCTATTGTGAAGAATCCTTGCTTATGATTAAGAAGAAGTTCAATTACCATCACATCTGAGTAGCACTCGCTGACCTCTCGGAATAGATTGGATCACTCCCTCTGTCACATCCTGAATGTTACTTTTTGACTTATATAGTTTCTATTACACATGACTGTGCTTGTATGCCTATAAGGCAGTGATTAATACTATAAATTCCAAGGGAATAGAGACTCTATCTTAATTACCTTTTACTCCTGGACCAGGTACAGATAGCAAAACTCCAATGTTCATCCACTTCTGCATAGAAGAATGCCAATGACTGAGAAAAGATCATTTTTAAAAATTAGTCTCTAGGGATTAGCAGGTGGCATGGTGTTTATGGTGCTGGACTCCCATACAGCTAGCTGAAAGTTTGAGTCTTGAACCCAGCTTCTTGAAAATCATGCTGGGTACGTGTGGATGCTTTCCCAAAAGTCCCCTGTGTTTCTGGTGAGCACATGTGCCCTATGGAAAAAAAGAAAAAAAAAAAAAAGAGAAAAGCAAAGAAAAAAAAGTCTCTATATTTGTTATTAATGTAACACTTTTAGAAAAGCAATGGGATTGGAGCATGTTTTAAAAATTTAAATAATAAAAGAGAGAAAAACCATATTCAGAGAAAAAATTCGGAATGGACTCTCAAAAAACTAGCAGTCTCAAGACATTTTGCGTGGAAACACCTATAGGAGAGTTTGGGAAGTTGGCAAGGAAACATTGCAAAATAAAACAGACTTGATGTTCTTAAAACCAGATAGCAAAGATGCTAATACAAGTATCCAGTTATAAATAGCAATGAAGCCATTAAATTATCAGTGAGAAAAAAAGAAACATTGACGTAACTCAGAAGCATAGGGATAAACTGATGGTCATTTAACTTGGGGCATAAGAGGCACAAATCATGCTGGGAGAAGGGGAGGATGCTATCTCTCATACCTCAGGTATTTTCTCTCTGAGGTGCCTTCCACTCTATTCTGAAAGATATCGTAGTGCCCATGAGAGAATTTTTAAAAATTTATTTTATTATCATGTTTTTTTATATATTCAATTGCTATACATCATTTAGCTTGTAGAGAGAGTGTACCCAACATGCAATATGCCTCAGACCAGTCTACTTGAGAATATTATACACATTATCAACAGGTAATAAACCATTTCTATATCCCACAAATATCTCACTTCTCTATTTTTCTCCAAAATTTCCTTCCCTATCCTCTTGCCCTCTCCCACCCCATGAGAGAATTTTTTAGCTTGCAAAACTGTTTAAAGAAGGCAGGCCTGTTTGGAGATTTTTTGTTGTTATTACATGAGATTTTCAATTATATTTTATCCCATTATAAATTCTGGTCATGTTCTTCTAAATTAACTTTATAACTGACAAATGGACTGTCATCCACATTTGGAAAAGTTTTGGTTTAGAAAACAAATAAAGCCAGATAATTAAATATGTTTGAGAACTAAATCTTGGTGCACAATTGATGGTTTTTATTTTATTTTTATTATTTATTTATCTATTTATTTGGCACACAATAACTATATATATTTATGGGTACAGTGTGATTTTAAAGAGCTGAGCTGCCGTGAGAGGTTATCACACCTCACATGCTGACGACGCTGGCTGTTAAGCTATTCATGCTCATAGTGCACTGTAAAGACAAAGTGAATTGTGTTCTGGTGTTGGTGCCTAGCTACGAGAGTTCAGTGATTTTACTACGCAACAGCTGTTGAACCACTTATTTTCATTATGAAGGGAATTAAACATCTGCCCTCATAGTTAATCACAATCCATGACTACCCAGTTGTTGCTGCCATTGGAATTTATTTATCGCAGCTTTATAGAATTTCTGTTTATTTTGCATTTGTCCTTTCCTTATCATGAAGTTCTGATTTCGAATATCATATCTTTCCTTTTTTACCTTTTTAATGCCTCATTGACTTTAAAAGAAAAATACTTACAGATTCAAGAAGCAATCTTTAAAATAACACTGCATTTATGTGTGGGAGAAGGATGGGGAAAGGAAGGTGGGTGGTGGGGAAGGACTCAAGGAAAAAAAAGAAGCAAAGTATTAAAGGAACACAAAAATGGAAAATTATCTGCAGGCCAAAATGATGCAAACTTTTTTATTCCCTGTTTATCTAAGAAAACGGTGACAGTAGCAAATCGGAAGCAGGAGCTGTGATAGAAATCAAGTTTTTAATTTTTTCAGATATAATTTAGCACAATGTCTTGTTTTAGGAAACCAATCTGAATAAGAAGACACATCTCCACTACTTTGTGTCTCTTACTATAAATTATTGACTTAAGATTTGTTGGATGTTATTTGACCATATGCTGGTATTAAAGAGCCCTGCTGAATGTTTTCCATTTCTGCATCAAATACAGAAAAGCTTTAGCAAGTTTGTGGTGTCAGACGATTGAGGAAGGAAATCACTTTTTAAGATATGCCGCTTATGAATACACTACTTTGTTTTCTTATCCCTAAATATTAAATCTACATGTTATTATAAAAATGTGATAAATTGTTTTGAAACCAACTTGCATGATCTAAATCAGATGTAAAAAGAATATGACTTGGTTTGTTCTCTTGCATGATCTAAATCAGATGTAAAAAGAATCCGATTTGGTTTGTTCGTGGGGAGGAGGTTGCTTGTTTTCTGGTAATTGTTTTTAAGTAAGATGTACTCTGAATGGTACTAGCTTTAGTTATAAAGGCCATTTTTAATAAAGTTTGAGGAAAACAGTCTCATTATCATTAAAACATATTATCTTAAAAGTCCTAAAAAAGTAGTAGCTTATCTTGAGTTACTAAATCTGTCATTCTAACTACACTAAAAAACCAATTCACCAACTGAAACTTCATTAGCAAAATCTTTGTATTTTTTTTTCTGAGGAAAAATAACAGACCACGATCATAGTCATTTTTTTCCACGCTTTTGATCCCCCCGCCCCCTTACTCTAAACCAGCAGGTTTATAAGCCATGTACTTGAACAGCAAAACCATTTGCCATTTGGTAGAATTGGCTGACATTTCATTTTTTCTGGGCAGATTGCAGATTAGTTTGACATTATTTTGCTGGGCTCTGAGCTACATCATTAACATATTGCTTATGACTAAAAGCAAAGTAGTTTCATTTTGTGGCATAATACCCCACATTTTCTACAAGTAGTAAAAAGTATAATTTTCCTGAAAATAACTAGGTAGTGCTTCAGTCTTGTAAAAAAGTAAAAACCCAGAATTCTATTAATGTAACAAAATGTATCACTAAAATGGTGTGTCAGAGGGGAATGAAAACCTCCATAAAGGCATGATGTGTTTACTGTTGATATCTCTAAATCTTGGCTAGAAATGAGAAACATTCATGAAATATTGGGCTTAAACTGAGATTACATCAGTATGGTAGTAATATCGTACTTGTCAACTAACGGAATGTAACTGCTTGGTTGTACCACATGAAAATGAAAATTCACTTTTTGATCTAAGGCATAATTCTTTTCCTGTCCATGTTGGATAACTTTGTGGTTTAAATGTAAAGAAAATAAAAACCAGGCAACTGTATCACAAGATGGCTTTGTTTGGAAAACTACAGAAATAACAAACTGCTGATCATTTTTTAATTAAAGTGGTGACCAAATAATGACCAACGTTCTCATTTCAGTTTTCAGTATATTTATTCACATCTCCTCTTTCCTCCATGGAATTAACTCTAATGTATACAATAAAAAGGGTCGTGTTGTACTCTTGCTGGGTTCTCTTACATTTAAAAGGAATTATAGTACTATAATTCTATATGAGGTGGATGAATTATGTTGAACAATTCACATGCTGGATTTCCCCTCCTTTCTTCATTATGCTGCTATATTTTATGATGACAGAACACCTCGTTGTTGCAAACTGCTGATTTACTGACAGTAAGCACCTAAATGAAGTATCGTGCAAATGTTTTGGCCACACACCCTTTAGTGTTAAAGCAAAACATTAAACCAATTAGCAAACTATACTTCAGAGATAAAGTATATAGCCTACTTGCAGATTTTACTGCATTATTTTTCTTTTGTTACATTCATGGATTTAATTCTTCCTAGTTACATGGCAGCAGATAGAAAATCTTGAGGGACAAACTATAATTTCATGGTCATTTAAGATAATTATTATACTAATTATCTATTATTAATTCCATTTCCCATTTGTTTCATTGACATTTTGAAAGTAAATCAGGCTGTTTTTTGTGAACTCGCTTTTAAACCCCCCACTATTTTTTATAATGAAAAGTATTCAGGAATGATGTACATTGCTTCAACATATTCTATTCATGTTGTACATCAGAGATGACCTGGTTTCTACAATACTTTAGATAAAATGCTATTAAGCTAGAAAAATGTATTCAATTTCCAAGAATGATCTTAGGTATATCAGGCATGTCTATTTTTCATTCTAGCATGCCCATCTCCTTCTGATTTGCCTTATATGTCAGGTTTTATCTGAAGAAAATCAGTACATTCAATTTTCTCCAGATATAAAATCTGTGAGTAGGGCCATTAAGGGAAACATCACACACACACACAGAGAGAGAGAGAGAGAGAAAGACAGAGAAGAAAAAAAGACTTAGAAAAGACATTTATAGAAATTACATTCCTTCAATATCTAATTGTACTATTATTATTATGTTTATTCTATTTTATGTTTTTAGACATGACATGATTTCACTTCTGGCTGCAAATCTGGCTTTATTTTAGATAGATATTTACCAGCTTATTTCAGTTTATAATCAGATTATTATTGTGGTTGTCAAAATTTTACTTCTGTAAAGTTGTTCAGGTACATTCAAGTAGATTCTTTTAGTGGGTAATAATTCTTAGTTAAAAGACTAAATTAATTCTAGGGTTTTTTGTTTGTTTTTTAGTTTGCTATAGAATGTATGCACTAACTGCAGAGAGAGAAAGAGAGAAAGAGAGGGAAAAAGTAAGAAATCATCCCTGAGAGGGGATCGCCACATTGCAATCCCTCTGCTCCATTCTCCTCTCAGGACTTAGGGGACACATACACATTCTCGCAGCGTTATAGTTAAGTCACTGGGTCTGGGACTTAAACCATGAAGTTGGCCATGTGGGATCCAGCCACCCTAACCTCCACACCATCTGTTGGCTCAGTTTATTCTGTTATAGTTTTAATCGGTGTTACATTATTACAATTTAAATGAAGTTCAAATTATTCATGAATATTGTGTTTATAATTTCTATCATCAAAATGAATTTGAAAAGTCTAAATATATGGTTTTGAAATTTTTATTATTTTTTTAGATTTTAGATAAGGTCTCACTCTGTGCACAGTTCCCCTACTTCAGCCTGCAGATAGCTGGGACTATAGGCACACCAGTGAACTCAGCTTTTAGGGTGGTCTGAGAATTTAACATACGCCTCCCATGTGGTCCCAGTCTGCCAAGTAGCACCATCACCAGTGTGAATCGCCATAGCTGGGACTATGACTTTTGCAGTGAGGGGTATACTTTCAGTCTGTTGTGGAAATAGATCAAAATATGTTGAAGCATGCTAGCTCTTTCAGATTCTTGGATTTATAATTAGTATATTCTTTTGTTATAACTATGCCTAAGTAGGCCAGAGGAGTTAAAATGCTTCTGAAACTCACCCATTTATTCCCATGAAGTCCTTTCGATTCTCCACAAAGACTCATTTTTACTTATAATTCATGGTTAATATGACCTATTATTTTTATTAAAGATATGAAGGAATTTAGAATATAGTTTATTACTATATTGTTGAAAAATAAACTGAGATAATTTTGTTAGTAATTTTTGGTTCTAACCAGAGTGAACTCATTACTATTTTCTCAAAATCAATAATTAAAAACTAGTCAGCATTTTAATAAGTTGTTTTATGTCCCAAAATAAGTGTGTCTCTGTGTATATGTTCAAGCAAACCAGACAGTATTTTTCAGGGAGTGACACAGGCAAAAAGCAATGGATTTGTAGTGATTTCTTCATTTTTTGTTTCAGCTTTTTGTGGCTAGATAGGCTTTTGCACCATAGAGTGTGATAATTTGGACAAGGTAGAATGGTGTGAGAGGATGTTTAATTGTCCTATAAAGTTATAAGAACTAGAAAAAGTGTTTCCAGTTTGCTTTTTTGATTGAAGAAACGTGATTAGAGTGAATTGGTAACCTTTACAAATCATCAATGACAGAGCTAGAGAAGGAACCTATGATTCTTATGTTCAAGTATGCTGTTCTACATATGCCACTGCTATTAGACAAAACTATTCAACAATGCTAGAGGGAATACCTCACTGTGAGCAGAGATTTCTTAGCACATGCTTGCCACAGTAAGATTTTCCTAAAACCATCTGCATAGTATTTTTTATACAAAGCATTCTAAAATATAATGGATATGAAAAGTTCAGGTTTAGACTGACTATAGCAGAAGTTGCAATAAGGGTACTGCTTATCACTGTAGAAACAAAGAAGTACGCACAACAATGACAACATTTGAAACCAACAAGACCCTTGGTAATAAAAACCATAACCTAACATCATTTGCTTACAGAAAAATTCTGGTTTTGTGTTATTACTGTAAAGTAGACTGGAGGCTTATGCCTTCAGGACTAGTACCAGCTCAAGATGTTTTGGTGCTTACCTAGGTTATTCAGAATATAGAACCAACTAACTTAAAGCTTAGTGATGGCAACTGAACTCCTAGGTCTACAATTTTGAGAGTAAAGTGTGCTTCCTAAAAATCACACTGATATTTATTTTTGTGCTTTTGTTTATTGTTTAATAATATGAAGAAGTAGGTTGTCTTTTCTTGCCTAATTTTTTTTTTAAGAGGTTTTTGTTATGGGATACATGCGCTCACCAGAGAGACAGAGAGACATAAAGCGAGAAATCACCCCCCAGGGAGGATGGCCACACCACAATTCCTTCTCCTCTACTTTCCTCTTGGGATCTTGGGTACGCATGCACACATTCCTGGTGTGAGTTTAAGCCACCAGGTCTGGGACTTGAACCACGGTCAACTGTCGACTACATGGGAGTCCAGCAACATAGCTATTATGCTAACTGCTGGTCCTGCATAATATTTCTTATAATTAAAATTGCGAGGTTAGGAATTAGTTTTTTTTTAATTTTCAATTACTCATAATGAAAAATTTTATGACAGGTAGTAGTCTCATTTGATTTGCTTATACAGAGTACCTTAAGTACTTTAAAATTTTTCTTGACAGGGCTTATAATTAAGACTATCATTAATAGTATTTTTGCTGTTATCCGCAAATGCTCTTAGTAACTTAAAAAGTATATTTAATCCTGCTAATATTTCCTCTAAATCACCCTGATCTGCGGTGGTGCAGCCTTTCTGTCAACTATAACTTTATTAGTCTGGGGTGCTCCTTCACATTGCTCATTCAATTACTATTGGATCATTGGAAAAGTCAAGATGCATTTTTGCATAGGAACACACAGAAGAATATGCCATAACTTTTCCTACAATACAATTTTTTATATCCATTTAAATATCTTAGAAATGTCTATAGAATAAGAATATTCTGTGTAAATGTTTCAGATTTTTCTTATGATTAAAATGTGGATGCCTTGATGAATGTTCTGTGACTTTGTTCCAGGAACCTCTGTATCAACTTCTAATTCCAATAAAATCTTACATTGTTTAGAGTGGTGGGTGACCAGTTTGATAAGTGAGGATATTAGTATACTTTGAAAATATTAGATACAATTCTTCACAAGGGAAAAATCTGGCATGTAGGTAAAAAATTTCAGGGTTCATCTAGCAAGTCAATTAAAGAATATCGAGTCAACAAATAATCATATTTAGAGACAAAGAAATTGAATTGCCATTTCATCCATTGGTAAGATAATGATTAACACAGACCCTTGAAGTTAAAAAAAAAATGTTTCCAAAGGACAATTCACTTCTCCTCTATATAATACATTTAATTATTTAGTTTTATGTACTTAGTTGTAAAAGTCATAACTACCAGGTTGTAGTAGCAAGCATACATAGCATAAATGTATTTAGTGCAAAGTCATTCCTGATGGGAAGATATCATAATATAAAGTGCTGTTTTTTTTTTTTTTTAATTGCCAGAGGGTATGTGGTCACTGGAGAGATTGAGAGCGGCAGAAAGCTAGAATCCCTCCCTTCCATAAGATGTCATCACACACCCCTTCTTCTCCATTTCTCTTTCCTGTAGGGATTTTGAGCATGCACACACACACACGCATGGCATATTTTTCAAAACAACTGGTCTAGGATTCAAACCACACAGCCATGTGGGATCCAGCCACCTTAATCATCATACCACTGATTGAACCAAGTAATATAGTCTTAAACTCCAATTGTAGAACCCTAATAAAACTATCAGGGAAATGGAAGAAAAGAAATAAGCTTTTTTTTGAAAGCTTTTATTTTTTAAATGTTATGTAATGAAATTATAAATTGAAAATTTGAAATAACTTATTATCTAATTTTAATTGCCTTAAGTCTTAAAGTTAATTTTTGTGCTTTTGCAACAAAATCATCTGATTAAAAGGAGTGACAACACTTTTATGTGTATTTCCAGTGTGAATCCTTTTATTTTATTTTATAATATTGACATCTCCCAACTTCATTAATTTTTTGGTCACATACTTTGCATTCTAGGTGGCTAAATCATAAAGAAGCATAACTCCCATCATTCTAAGTCATTTATATAAAAATAAATATTTTCAGCTGTAGGTTTTGCTCACATCTTGAGACACCAGCAGTTTTACCTCGGAGTTCTGGATTTTCAAGTAATGGAAGCAAATTTATGTCAAGAATAGAAGTTAATCCCCATGCCTCAGTTTCCTTACAGTAGAATTACAAGATTTTAGCTATAGTATAATCTCACATTTATTTGTACTCTAAGATTCATTGAGTCATATTAAAGATTGGAGGATGAGTGTGCATCCATTGATATTTGGCCTTTGAATCTTGTCTACCTTCCAAAAAATATTTATTTTCTTGGCAGCTTGTCATGAAAGGTCAGCACTTCTTTTCATTTTTAAAATCTGATCTTTTAATATGTATTCAAGCATGGCTATTTTTCTATGGTCAAAGTGGTGGTCTGTGAAGATGTACATTTTTTTTTTCCTTTTTTTTGAGAGGTTATTGCTGTAGGGCATGTGCACTCTCCAGAAAGACGTATAGAGAGACAGAGACAGAAAGCGAGAAATCACCCCCGTTTCCCCAGGAGGGTATGGCCACAAGGCAATCCCTTATCCTCCATTCTCCTCTTGGATCCTGAGCATACACGCATATGCGCCCAGTGTGACTTTAAGCCATCTGGTCCAGGACTCAAACTGCAGTCAGCTACATAGGATTCCTGCAACAGAGCCATTACTCCAACTGCTGGTCCCAAGATGTGCATTCTTTTGCACTCTCATCCTATAGGATTTTGAGTCTATCCTGACAATTAATTTTGGAACATATGAGAAGACTGGTTGATAGTGCAATTAAGTTCAGACCTTTATAGGAAATGGCAGGCATGTGTTCATGAAATAGTTACAAGATAAAAATGTATGAGGAAGCAACTTTGGTCTAGGGTCAGATTTTCCAAGAACTAAAAGAATCCCAACATAAAATTGTCTTTCACATTGTGAGTTCTCCATCAGTGGGTTTATTCAAGAAGAAGTTGTTTGGTTGTAAGATTAAAAACTTTTTAAAAACAGTGACTGAGTGACTAGATGATCTTGCCTAGAAGTTCTTTCTAATTTAAAGTTGCTATGCATTCCACATAAATATAATTATATTGAGCTTGGAATTTTGCTTGAGTAAAGCTTCCATAAAGAATTAGTTAGGCTCAGAATATCTGTCTTTCTGTGTCAATGAGTGGGAAAATAGTCTTGTTACTTCACAGTGATGTATTAGAGCCATTAATAAGCCAGGATTTCAACACCAATTTAAGTAGTGTAAGCAAAAAAATACATTTCATGGGAGGATATAAAGAGTTTGCAGAATTTAATGAAAAATGGAAATTAAGTTTGGGGTAAGATGGGAACCGTGGAAGCCCTGAATTTTGACAGCAAAATATTTTTGTCCACATGTGTTTGTATTCAGTCTTCTCATTCCCAAGGCAAGTTAGTGCATCTATATTAAGTCATAGTACTTCTGTGGCCAAAGCAGGAAAAGGAATTTGTAGGAGAATTTGGGTACCATGACTATCAGCCCTACCAGAATCAAGGATAAACATTTCACCAAAATAATGTGATGGAGATAAAAAGGGTGCTGAGAGATAAAATAATCTGTAATTTTATAATGTATGTCTGTCTCTCCAGTGGTCTTTAAGTTCTTTGGAGATAAGGATTATGTCTTGTTCACAGTTAAATTCTCTCACTCTTTTATAGTCCTTGGCACATAGGATTTTGTGTAATAAATAATTGTTGTTAAAAAATGAATTTAAGTAGAACAGTGTGGATATTTACTGAATCACCTTCAATGGAAATGAAGGATACAAAACAATTAGCAAACTGTTGATTCACTGATCTCTAGAGGCTATTAAAATACTTGCCAACCACTAGATAATGAAGGAGGTCCAAGCTTCATCTTTTTCTTTTGTTCCCTTTTCTTCCTCTCTCCTTCCCTACTTACTTCCAGCCTGCTTTTCTTTACTTTGTTTTTTTTTTTCTTTTAATTCTTATTAGTTATAGAACATAAAGACAACTTAAATTATTTTCCTTTCTTAACAAAATATAATTATCCACAATGCTATTTGAATGAGTTTTTCTGTTTGTATTCTCATAATAGTTGAACACAGCAGATGGACTGTAAGACTCCTTGCCAAAATCTCTTGGATTCTAAGGTGTTTTTGCTGTTTCCTATGTTTCTAAGGAAACTGTAATAATCAAGTTTCTCATCTGAATCTTTATAAGCTTTGATGAAGTCCTGGTCAAAGTTGATCTAATCAGAGCTTATAGTGAACTTTGAGAGATTTTTCTTGTAAATTCAAGCAAAAAGAGACAGAATCATAAGAAAATTTCAAATGCAATTAGTGAGACTGAAATTGTTGTCAAAATCAGACAATAAATGTCTTAAAACCATATCATGTTTGTTGTATCCACATTTAAATACATATCTCCGGCAACTCAGGGTTCCTTGTACTTTTAAGCCTACTCTATATTAATGCTTCTATAACAATAATAAACATACTAAAGAAAGGTCATTATAGCAAGAATATATTTAATGCATGGAATCTAGAAGAGACAGTAGCATCTTCCTTTAAAACACATTTTGGTCAGCAAATATGCATAAAGATAAAAGCTTATGCTATTTCTAGTATTTTGCATAAGTTCAAAGCACTTACAAGTCAGCAATTTTAAGATCCTACTTATAAATATTTGTTTGGGAAGAACATGAGGCATGTGGAACTTTTTAAGTAGTCATATTATTATATAGTAACTGTGAGAGTGTAAATGACCTCACAGCCCAAGTAGAAAATTAACTAAACCTTAAAACTTTAATCTATCCACATAAAATGAAATTCAATGATATCAAGAATGCTACATTAATAACTAGTCCCCTATTTTACTTTTATAATGTCATTAATGGCTATTTTATTTAAGGACTGTCAGGTATTTAGAATACTATTGATATATTCCAAATCCATTGTTGTCAGAGAGGATAAAAAGGTACAAATAATTATTTGAATGATACATTTTTAGTGGAATTAACTTGGACTAAGTTACACAAGAGAAATAAAAAGATATCTATTTTATGGAAAATTAGATTCTCTTCTGTCTGTGCTTTTGAAATATATGCTTGGGACAGGTGTACTCAACACCATTTAAAAAACAAGCAAACAAAAAAGGACAAACCTGGAAAATGATAGATTTTCTGCTCACCTGGAATAGATCAATTTTGTAAGCACCTGGAAGAACATCTAAGGCAGGCAAAAATCAATGTGACTCCTTGTTGGATTAATCTAATTTCCTTCTGTGCCAGAGTGACAGACATAGTAGATCCATCAGAAGTTAAGAGTTTTTTTATTGTTTTTCTTTGTGTGTGTGTGGGGGTGGGGGGGGAAGAGGTTTTTGCCACAGGGCGCATGTGCTCCCCAGAAAGACAGAGAGAGATAGAGAGACAGAAAGCGAGAAATCACCCCTCAGGGATATGGCCACGCCGTAATCCCTTCTCCTCCATTCTCCTCTCAGGATCTTGGGCACGCACACACACACACGCCTGGTGTGAGCGAGTAAGCCACTGGGTCCAGGACTTCAACCATGGTTGACTACCTGGGAGTCCAGAGACATAGCCATTATGCCAACTGCTGGTTCCTGGAAGTTAAAGTTCCTGATATAACTTGACTTAGTGAAGCTTTCCTCTATTCTGAACCATTTCCCAGTTAACAGCCTGAGAAACATAAATCTTTCTACCAAAATGCAAAAGGTTGGCAGTAGTTTTGCCAATGGGGCATGTCAAATAAACCCTACCCACCCAATATGTTTATACATACTGAACAACACCATCCCAAAACAATAAAGAATAACTAATTATTATTTAGCTTTTACTATGTGTCAGGTATTATTTCATGGTTTTTATATGTATTAACCCATTTAATCCTACTTAAGAAGCAGCATCTGGTACTGTTTAAAGGCATGGGTTCCCCAGTCTGGGTCCAAACTTGAACTCCACTCCTTAGCTGTGTGGCTGTAGGCAAGTTATTCGACCTCTCTGTGTCTGGGTTTTCTCATGTCACATGTGAGGGTGAGTTTTCAGACTTCACAATTATAGGATTAAATGAATTATTGTTTATATAGTGCTTAAAGCCCGCCCACATCCAATAGTACATACATTTTGTAAAATAAAAAGCTAATTCATACAGTAAATTGTCAGTTTTAGAATAATGCTTAGTAGGGAGATGTCCAAAATATTGCTTTGAGTGATGAGCTGCAAACAATACCCAGTGATAGAAAATGATTGAGTAAGCAGAGTATAATGCAGCAGAAGAAGTGCTGTGATCTCAGTGGGATACTGGTTGAGCATATGTCAAGAGCACAGGGTTGTAATTACTTAAAATAAACAGACACTAGGTTGCCTTGATGGAAGAGTGTCAAAACAGCACTAACCCTGGGTCTAGTCATTTCACCCCTTTTCATTACATTGTAACCAATTTAGTTTTCTTTCCCCTCCATCTAATTCTTCCTTTTCCTTTCTCCTTTTATTTTTAAACTAATTTATAGAAAAGTGAAATTGCTGAGGAAATCACAGTGGAGATGTTTTTATTACTGAAAAATGATGCTGGAGAAAATTAATAGCATTTGGATTGATTGATCATCTATATAAGATATTTTGTATCTTAAACAGAATATTATGGAATTTCATCACATTTCATTATTGAACATGAGGCAGAATGGACTCTGCTTTTTGACTCACTAAAATCCCATGAGAGGTCCCTTCTGTGCACCCTGGGAAATGAAAATTGGTCTTTAGTACTGCCTTGGAAATAGGACTTGTGTGACTCAATTTGCTGTACCCTGTAAGACCTGTAATGCTGTTGAGGAGCTTGTATGTCACTACTAGAGTGTTTCTCTGTATTGTCTCTCATCTCATCCTCAATTATTATTTTGTTTTGGCTTTTGTACCTCATTTTATGCTATATTGAAGTTTGTATAAATTCATTTAACCTTTAAGTGCCTTTTCTATGCCATGCTTTATACTCTTACACATTTAGATTAATTGTCACATTATTGTGTGCCTATTATAAAGTTAGAGAAACAGATTCAGAAAAATTAATTAACTTGCTCAAAGTCACCTGATCAGAAAGTTGTGGAGTCAACATTTAAATTTTGGTCTTCTTGCTGTTACGATGTGCATATTTCTTCCAAATCTTTTTGAACTATGCCTTAGGAATAAATAGGGGACTCAGCCCTGGTGGCTGGACAAACTGGACACTGCTGCTTGGCAGACTGAGACCACAGGGGGAAACCAACTTGTATTTCTGGCCAATCCAAAAAAGCTGAGCATGGTGATCCACACCTATAGTCTCAGCAGGCAGAGGCAGGAGGATCTCAACAATACCCTGTCTAAAAACAAACAGAGGAAAACCAACAGACAAACAAGCACTAAACACACGTACCTACAAAGAATAAATATAGAAGAGCATCTGCAAATATAGAGGGGCATTTGGTGTTTTGCATAAAAATAAAGACCACCTTAGGATGGGTCTCTGCAGATGTATTCCATTTCTCCATGTCCAAAGCTAAACAAACATTTATCTCTTTGTCTTTACTATTCTTTCCTTCTGTACCCCCTGATATTTCTCCATTCTTAAAATTTTAGGACACCCTGCCCAATTGTTCTTTTTTCTTGTATTGTCTTCATAATCCTCTAATATTTCTTAGAAATATTGGATTTCTCTAGGAATACTGCATTTCTGTAGGAATATTTAGTTATGTCAATGGGGAGATGTTCACAGGGGGTTAGTCTTTTCCTTGATTTATTAAGTAATGAGTGCTTTTCTGACTTTCTACCACCCAAGATTTTACAAGAGGCTCACTGATGTTCTACCTCACAAAGCAAAGCCACATAGTGCTTTCTAAACTCTGTCTTCTAAAATCTGCTAAAGCCTAGTAGGCCATGTGCATGTTCTATTTAAGTAGCCTTGGACAGCCTATTTTAGGAGGAGATTTCCTAGGACCCTACCATTTTTCCTTTTAAGTTTTATGTATATTTTGTATTTTACTCAGTAGAACAATAGGTTTTGTTGAAATATAACATTGTCTTCAAATCTTCAAGGACATATGCCTAACCAGATTTGCATACTATGTATATTCTGGGAATTATGTATTCGAGCATACCACCTCATGCTCTGGAAAATAGAATACCTCAGTCTGAGAAGCACACTCAGGAAGAGCCATGCTTTATTCAGGAACCTGCAAAAATTGATTATGGAAGCATTCCTAAAAACTCATGAAGTTGTAATTAAAAATACATGATTGTGCTATTTGTGTTCCATAGATAACACTTGGCTTGATATTGGAGAATATGAAAAAGTACTATTAATTTGTTCAATAACAACTGTAGCACAAATATGTATACTATTTTTTCACAGGAGCAACTTTCTACTTGGCTAAGACTTTAGTTTTGATTTCATCTTGGATACGAGAACCATAATTATATCATTCAGTCCTTTCTTTGAAGAAAATTTTCATAATTTTAATTTTTAGTTATTTCTTACAATTATACTTAATTGAGACATAAAATTGTACATATTTGTGAGGTACAGTGTGATTTTTCAGAATATGAATACAAAATGTAATGATCCAATTGGGATAATTAGCATACTCATCATCTCAAACATTTATCATTCCTTTGTGTTGGGAACACTTAACATCCTCTCTTTTGGTTGCTTTGAAATATACGGTAAATTATTGTTAACTAGTTATCCTACTGTGCTATAGAATATTAGAATTCATTTGTTCTATCTAACTTTAATTTTGTGTCTATTAACCAACATCTTCCCAACCACTATTCTACTCTCTTTCTACTCTCTAATTCTACGAGGACAACATTTTAGATTTCACATACAAATGAGAACATGCTAGTTTTCTCTTTCTGTACCTGGGTTATTTCACTTAATATCATGTCTTCCGGGCTCCTCCATGATGCCTCAAATGACAAAATTTCATTATTTTTAGTGACTCAGTACCACTTAATTCTTGAACAAAACCTTAAGGTCTTTCTCATAGCATTTTTAAAAAGATGTTTGGATTTTATAATTAGCTTTCCCTATTATAATTAGCAGTATTTTTGACTCATTCTTATAACTCTTCTTTCGTTTTTCCATGTGATCAGAATTCTTATTTATGTGTGCTATCAATTAGTTATCATTTTTATTTTTTTGAGCAGATCCCTCCAGCTTCTTGTTTCTTTGCACCTAGTACCTAATACACCACTCAAATGCAGCAGAATCTAATAAACTCTCTACCCTACTTATTTAAATGTATTGCATGTACTTTTCATGGTTATTTGCTTTTGGACTGCAGGGTCTCCAAAGGGTATGGATTATTTTTGTTGACTTATACTGTAGGCAAGAGTGATATTGAGCTGGTGTGACAAATAATAAACACGAGAAACTCTTTTTTTGACTAAGCGTCTTTATTACTAAAACAAGAATATAAAATATTGCAGTTCCCTCACAAAATGATTTCCAAAACATGATAAATATTGCTGTCTAGAACAGAATGTATTCATTTTAAACATTGCATAATAACCACCCCTAATGATGAACCTGATGCCCTATGTTGGTCTTTTGTTCAGATTTTTTCGATAATCTCCAGCCATCATTTATCTTTTTTTCTTTTTTCTTTTTTTTGGAGAGGTTTTTGCTATAGGGCGCGTGTACTCGCCAGACAGACAGAGAGAGACATAGAGACAGGAAGCAAGAAATAACCCCCAGGGGGAGATGGTCACGCTGCAATCCCTTCTCCTCCATTCTCCTCTCGGGATCTTGGGCACGCACGCACACGTGCCCAGCGTGAGTTTTAAGCCACCGGGTCTGGGTCGCAAACCGCGGTCGACTACGTGGCAGTCCAGCGACATAGCCATTATGCTAACTGCTGGTTCCACAGCCATCATTTATCTTAACCTTTTTATTAAGTAGTAAAGCTCTCAGAAAGATCTCCTTCATATAGGAAAGACATTGTAGTAAATCAATTAAGAGCAAATAAGATGGGCCAGCAGTAGCATGGTGCTTAAGGTGCTGGGATCCCACATGGCCAACCATAGTTTGAGTCCTGGACCTGGCAGTTTGCTTTCTCACTTTTGCTGTGTCTCCCTGGTAAATGCACATGCCCTGTAGCAAATTAAAAATTAATAATAATGATGATATATACAATTAAATAAATCTTTTTTTAAAAGCAAATGAGACAAAGTTAAGGTATTGAATACTGGTTTTGCCATGTACCAACTATTAGGATTTGAGCAAATTACTTAATCTTTCTATACACTAGTTTCCCGGGATAATAGTTCTTATCATGTAGCATTGTTGTGTGGATTACATTAGTAATATATCTTAAAGAATATGAAACAGTGATTGACACAGGAAGTGCTGTATAGGATATTATTTAATATTGTTTTATAATATTGTTATCTCTTGAAATAAATTGCTTAATAACTCACTAGCTCTAATTCCTCTTTTATCCTGAGTTCTGTGTTTTCTTCTGATTCTCACCTGCCATTTCTTTAGTTTGTGCTTCATTATGAAGTAAAAGCCTGCCATCTACATGATTATTTCTCCCTTTTTCCAATAATATGTGAAATGAGTGAAAACAGAGGATCAGCTACATACTTTAATATTCATTTTGTATATTCTAGTGGTGAATGTTGTTAGTTGCATTGCCAATTAGCAGTTTCCTTCATCATCATCACAAGCATCATCAACCTATCATGATCATGACCTCACTGTGTCTAGCGTTTACTGAATACATAGGACCTGTCAGAAAATAATCTAAGCACTTAACATTTATTGAATCATTAATCTTCACAAAATTACATGGAGTAGGTTATATAAATATATATATATATATACACACACACACATATATATTTATAAATAAATATATAAAACTAAAAATAATATGGAAACATTACAGGAGCACTCCTCTTGCTTTTTTTTTTACCTTTACATTGCTCTGAGAACTCATATAGCTAGAAAATCCCCAAACAGATAATCCACTGTCCCTCCCCTACTTTGATTTCTTAGAAGATAGCAAATGACCATTGAGTATATGATGCTGTGTTTGTCATTTCCTTTATAAAAATTTTAAGGATTAATTTAGGGCATATTAAAAGTAATACTTCAATACATGGGTCAGTCTGCTTGGTTTTGGCAGGTACTGAATTAGAGGGAAAAGCACATACAGCATACATTATGATAAAATTAGAATGAGTTTCTGTGTAGGGTTTCACATAATGCCTCCTCAGATGATCAAATGGGGGAGGCCCAGCAATGATGAATTGAAAAAAGGATAGCCTGTGTGGTATTGCTCTGTACTAAATGGAGCCAGCCTGGTGGGAAAGGAGGAGAAGGCTTGGCACTTCACAGAGACAGATGCTTGAATGGATTTTGCAGGTGGTTTTATGCTAGTTCATGGTGGGTTCATTGGCAGATCTTTCCCTTGGCTCTTCCAGTTTAATCCATGCTCGAGATGACACTGTGTCTTTCTGTTGGCAATATACTTACAATGACCTTGTTCACCTTGCCAATATATTTCCTGTAGACATTAGAAAATATATTTTTATCTACTTTTTATTTCATTGTGGCACTATTTTTCTTTTAATTTAATTTCTAATAGAACTAATTTATGGGTAAATTCTTGACTGCTATTATAAATCAGTCATCAAAATGCTAGGGTACAAATAGGAATCTGGATAGCTTTTCTTGTTTAACTGAATTTAAAATATCATAAGTAGTATTTTAGACCAAAGTAAAAAAAGGTTAACACTTGCTGCCTGGTCATGGTGTGTTAGTGTTTTAGGTGATTTACATAGAAATGTGGCTTTTAATTTTCACAGCAATCTGATGAATCATTATCCCCATTTTACCAATGAAGAAAGCAAAATATGGTTAAGTAACTTGCCTGAGGCTACTGAAGAGGTTGCTAAGTAGCATTTGTAGCCAGGCCTCTGCCTCCAGAATCCATATCTTGAATATGACACCACATCTTCTTGTACAGTCATCTCCAGGATGGGTGCTTCATTACACATCTTTTTGTAGTTGTCAAGCACAAAATAAGCCAAAAGCTCTTTTGCTGAGATATACAAAATTTTAACTTGAAGTTGTTTTTCTGTGTTTTGTGCTTTTTACTAGCTGGAGAATAGGAGACTTAAGTTTTTATTTTAATTAGTAACATTGAAATACATTAAATAGAATCTGTGGTGGCAGCTGTGAATTCCCACTTTGACTTGAAACTCCATTCATTGATATCTGTTTAGTCTTTGGAAAGAAATCTATTGTCCATTATAGCTGTTACTTCTCTGAACTCTTTTGATAATTGTCCGTACAAGAATCTGTTCTCCCTTCCTTTGGAAAATGACAATGACATACTGTACTTCACAGGTGCAAAAATGAAATGATTTGCTCCATCATTTAGTTTGCTTAATTTACAGCTTTTTACATTTAATTATGTCTATTGTTCATAGATTGGATATTGAAGATCCAACAAAGATGATATTTTGAATAAGCTTTGTAATGTCATTGAGTAGGTCTTACACTGCAGGATACTTAAATCTTTTCTCCAATTGTGACAGTTTGGATATCCTCAGGGGTTCCGAGCTATCTTCAATTATGCCAGCTGTCTGAATGTGGAATGTAAAACTACTGTTACAGTGGGGAATTAAATATTATTTGGCCCAAATTTACCTTTCTAGTCACCAGTGAATAGCAAGTGCCTGCATATACAGTGAAAGTAGACAGTCGTGGCATATGTAAACATGCTATGGATGCAATTTTCCATTCAAGGCATTTATGGTTTGGAAAGAACACCCATCTGCCACTAATAAGTTAACCTTGGCTACATATTTTTTAACCTCTTTTCTTCTTATGTACTTAATTGTAAAATGAAAGAGTTATTCTAAATATTTTGGGATCCATGTAGGATAGAATCATTTAAGTTTTATGACTTAGGGTAGTTTATTTTTCTCACTCTCTGCTCTTTCTCTTTTAATGACCCAAGGAAACCTTATGTCTGCACATACCTAAGGGTCACCTCATGACTTTTCAGTTTTCCCAAGAATGATCACCTATAGCCAAATCACTGTGATCTCGAATTTTTCTCTTCCCTGTTATCCTCAATGCATGTTTATTAAGAGCTTATCCAGGAACTGCTCAGAATGAAATTAGTACGAATATAGGATTTTTCTTTTTGGTACTGGTGTGCAGCAAACTTCTAGCTGACTGTTTAAGGTGTTCTCATTTGCAAGAGCTTCACATAGTATTTGCAAACAGGTGGCTTAGACGGTGTCCTGTCTCTGGAGGATTGAGGGTGTGGTCACATTTTTGAGCTTGTGTATCCTTCTAGTTTATGTTTGACGGCCATCCCAGTTATGCATAATTGCATAATTGTTTCTACTATTCCCCTTATCTTCCCTTTATCCACTATTCCCTTTACTTGTTCTCCCCTCATAAACATGGACTAGCTAAGGATTAGGCTTGAGAAGAGGTCAAATGTTATAGCAGTAAGAGGAAACTTTGGGAAATTTATTGTTTAGCCTAAATCTTTTCCCAGTTAGGTCACTGGACATAGTTATACTTGAACCTAATTGTATCCCAGTTACTTTAATTATTTTAATGAACAAGAATCTATTGTGTACTCGATATATGGTAGGCATGGGTCTTGGCCCCAGAAACACAGACGTGAACATGACAATGTCTCTGGAACCCATGAGACATACTGCAAGAAGAATTTAGCAGTAAGATGTAAACTACCTTCAACCTAAGCATTATCTTTCTGCCTATTTATGTAACTCTCCCCTTTGTAATTTTTTTTTTTTGAGAGGTTTTCCATGGTCACGCCACAATCCCTTCTCCTCCATTCTCCTCTTGGGATCTTGGGCACACATGCACACACGCCAAGCGTGAGTTTTAAGCCACCGGGTCCAGGACGCAAACCGTGGTTGACTACGTGGGAGTCCAGCGACATAGCCATTATGCTAACTGCTGGTTCCCTCCCCTTTGTAATTTTTTAATGTTGGAATTCTTTCTTGTCACTAAAGTCAAAAAGTGTGAGGAAACAGGAAACTATTAGTATAATAGATAAAACATGTTTATGTAGTGGCTTCTCACTTTCTGATAATGTGGCAAGGATTATGAATTGTGAAAATTTATGTGGAGCTTTAGCATCAAGCACAGGGCTGATCAAAGGCAGTAAGTTAACAGTAAATAAAAACTACTAGACGAACTTTAACGTGGTCTGTCATTAGGTTTGGTCTTGGAGGGGAGTGAATGAGAGTGACAAGGGCAGGAGTAGTTTTCTTTTAATATATGGATAAAGGGAAGAAGTGGAGCATCTTGTGTTCTGGAACAAAGAAAACCTAGAAATTGGAAGTAAATTCACAGGCACATTGTGCAAGGTAACATACATTTCTGACAATTGGCAGTTGAAGAAATTTGACCTTAAAATTTTCAAATGACTTCTCAGAACTGTACAGAAATTCACTGAGCAGTTTGTGGTGCTAGATGGCTGAGGTGGTGGGATTTAGCATCCTCAACATTCTGGTTTTAAGAGGGTAGTTCTGGGGACCAGCAGATGATATAATGTCATGTCTCTGGACCCCAATGTAGTCAACCAAGTTTTGATTCCTGGACTGGGTGGCTTAAAAACTCATGCCAGGGGACCACCAGATGTGTAGTAGTTACATCGCTAGACTTCCATATGGTTAACCATGGTTTGAGTCCCAGACCTTGTGCCTTGAAACTCATTCCAGGCACATATGTGTGTATGTCCAAGATACCAGGTGGAGAACGAAGGAGAGGGGATTGTGGCATGGCCTTCCACCCTGGGGGGTGGTTTCTCAATTTGTTTCTCTGTCTCTCTGGCAAGCAAACATGCCCTATAGCAAAAAATCTCTCAGAAAAAATAATGATAAAAAATAATAACTCATAGTGGGCATGAGTACATGTATGCCCAAGATCCTGAGAGGAGAATGGAGGAGAAGGGATTGTGGTGTGACCATTCCCTTTGCGGGTTGACCTCTTTCTTTCTATCTCTCTCTGTATCTCCAGAGAATGCTTGTGCCCTATGGGAAAAATCTCTCTTAAAAACATGAATAAGTAAAGAGAGTAGTCCTAAGTTTGACTCAAAGAATTTCTGTTTCTTGAGTTTTTTCTTCTGGTAGTAATTTGCATGACTCATGTGACATATTTTCCTGCTTATTCTTTGGCTAGATTTCTGATAAGTTGGATCTTATGAATTCCCCACATTATATTCTACAGGGCAAACAATAAAGGGGTTAGAGAAGATGCTCATTAGAGATTCTTAAAGGCTAGTTTTTTCCCATGTAATATTTGGCCTTGCTTCTTTATGAAATTGCATATGGGTGGGAAGTTTCAGTGTGTGCATTTAGCTTTGTTGGCCATTGGGATGCTTCACTGCACATAATGTGGCACTAATCTGTGCCCAGCACAGATGTGTCTAACCTGCTGTCCAAACACCTGAGAACTGAAAGGTGATGTGCTCAGCATTCTGTTATAAGCTTATTTATCTAAGCACTGTAAATACCACAAATGAAAAAAGGCTCTCTCTTATCTTCTGAGCTTTCTTTTTACTGTTTGATTGGTGTTCAGAGATGATCACTAGGAAATACCCTCAAAACATTTTATATCTGAAAATCAAACTACTGGATTCTTGTAAGTTTGGGCAGTTCTGCACAACATTCCCTATAACTTCCACTTGTAATCACATTGGAAATGTACGTGATCCCATTACTTATGCCTTAAAATTATCCTAGTTTATATATCATCCTCATTTGTAGTCAAGGCAGTTCCCATTCAGGCGCTGAGGAAAATACAAAATATCTTTAAGAAGCTCACAATTTTTGGAAAAGAAGCAGAAAAAGAAAACAATTTAAGTATAATATTATAAACATTATAGTAGAGTTATATGTACTGAATATTATAGGTTTAATTAATATTGTGCAATAGATGTTCATGATGATTTTCTTTTTCATTAGGAAATGGTTAAATACTTTTAAGATTCTTGCTTAAAAGTTTAGGATGTATCAGATGTGCCATAGAAAAAAATTACTTCAAAAATGTGTTCATTGGGACCAGCAGTTAGAGTAATGGCTATGTCGCTGGAGTTGACTGCGGTTCATGTCCTGGATCTGGTGGCTTAAAACTCACGCCGGGCGCTTGTGTGTGCATGCCCAAGATCCTGAGAGGAGAATGGAGGAGAAGAGATTGCGGCGTGGCCATCCCCCTGGGGGCTGATTTCTCGCTTTCTATCTCTCTGCTGTCTGGCGAGCACATGCGCCCTATAGCAAAAACCTCTCCAAAAAAGAAAAAAAAATAAGTGTGTTCATTAAACAAATGTGTCCTGGAATTGACATATTTCAAATACTTTATTTGTAGACATTTCTGAATAGTAAAGAATTATGTTTATATTCTACTATAACCTCTAAGTTTACAACATTTCCTGGCAGATAGTGCATGCCCAATAAATATATAATTAACAAATGTCCTTTTTATTAAAACATACCACCATTGGATTTTGATTATAGAATCATAGCAGAAAATGAACATGAGGAGTTTAAGCCCAATGGTAATTTGGTGACCAAATAGAAGCATTGACTTAGGTTATTTGTATACAGAACTAAGAGGTCCAAGACTGAAATTCCCTTTTTTGTATGGGCAGATTAAACTTGTGCTAGGAAAGGCAGCAGGATTTAATGAAAACAGTCAGGTTTTTCAGTTCTAAGATCACATTTTAAATAATTGGAAGGAGCCACAAGAATCTAAAAGTTAAAGTAATAAGAACAAAGGGTAAAGCAGGAAAGATCCATAAACCTTTTTAGGAGAAGCCCCAAATCTCAGTACTCTGTTTGTGCTTGCCTGCCCAAACCACCATCCAAAGGAACTGTCTACTGACAGACACAGCTGCCTCAGTAGTCTGGTATTGTTTGGTCCATGTTCCTGGCATTAGCTGGCTAGATTTGTATCCTGACCTACAACAGCTAATACATTCTCGTAAGCTTCACTAGGCTCGAGAATCTGAACTGTGTGTATCAGTGAAACATAGAGACCAAAATCATAAGCAGGAGCTGGATCCAGACTGTTGTGACTAGAGTTAGGAGGGAGCAGAAATCACAAGAAAAGATCAGAGTTATGTAGTATGAGTGGATAACCCAATGGAAAGAGAGAGACCAGAGTCCTACAGAGACACAGAGGGACAGGGCTGCCAATGTCCCTGAAGCCTGTCTTGGTTCCTGTGTCCTTAGAATTGCATGCCCCACATGTACACTCACATACACAGATTTTTTGTTGTTAGAGATGACTAAAGTGAATTTTTATTTTTGTATCCACTCCAAGGACCAATTAAAACACTCATAAATGCTAAGTTGTTGCTTTTGGGATGTTAGGTAGAGCTAGTTAAGAGAATGTGTGGGCCAGAGCACTTCCATCCCTGTATATGGGTGAAATTTTTCAAGTCTCT
>NW_006159452.1:2984593-3000418 GCF_000334495.1 Tupaia belangeri chinensis | reverse complement strand
TCCCTTACCGCCTTCTGTTTCCATATCTACCCTGGTCTTGGTTAAATGACCTCCCAACAAGCTCTCTCTATATATCAGTATCATGGCAATCAAGTCATGACTTCCCCGACGACCTAATACTTTAAAATTCTTAGTGGGACTCTCTATGTTTATATTCTCCATTGGATTGTAGGCTCCTGTGGGGGCAAGGTTATGATTACTTATTATTTCTGTTTTAGTGCACATCATAGTGTCAAAAAATTGCTGGTGCTGGGCATGCATGTTCTTGATGCATGTTTGCTGAAAAAAATTGTATCTGATTATATAAAGGATGCTCCTTGTAATTAAATATACTTTTAAAAATGGAATTTTCTCCCAAATCAATCATATTTAAATGTAACCACTCTAAAGTGAATAGATAATATGTGATGGGGTATGGTGTAACTGAGAGCTTACAACTAGATAGAAAAGACAAGAAAGAAAAAAATACAACAGTGCATTGGGATTAAATTTAATTTCCACATCATCATTGAAGATCTTTTTGTACTCATGGTCGAAAAACATTATTGAGGAAAAAATTCAATAAAGCTGGAAGTAACTGTGCTGTTCAGATTCCTTTTACCATTCACTAATTAGTTTTTAGGTTTTCATTCACTCCTAGGGCTTTATATTTGGGTTTTACTGCTTCTATTGTGGGTAATCCCTTTTGCTCTTGTGCTGGCTATTCAAAACAAAAGTCCTGTTAGTCTTCAAAGTAAATGAGTTTTCCAACAGTTATTGGGCTGTGAAGAGGTGCATCATGCTGGAAGTAGTTCTCAGTCACCCTTCTGTTTTAATTACAGGGTCCTTGGGGATGGTTAGTAGAGCATAGCCCCTTACGGTGAGCAGCATGTAGGTGATGGCTCTCATGGTTTTTAGCAAACATCTGGTTCAGTTCTTCTTGACTTTTTTCAATGTCAGCTTTGACATATTTGCATAAGAGACATGTAGACATTTTAGAGTAACTCCTACAACTAGAGAAATATGCCCTTCAAAGTTAGTAAGGATAAAGGCACATCCAGAATAAAAATTTTTTTGCTTAAAATTTTATGTAGTAGTCTGTGGGAAGCTGCGCACCAGCGAGTCTGCTGAGGTTTCTCAGAGAGCAAACAATTACCATGATTGGTTCCCTTCCAAAAACCTGACCTTCGAAACCTTGCTCTGATTGGCCACTAGAATCCCTCAAATTTGCATATCCGGCACCTCATGATTGGTCCAAAAGCAACCAATCATAACCCACCGTTAACAACCAATCAGGGCCCACCGTTTACAACCAATCACGGTCCACCATTTACAACCAATCACGACCCACCATTTACAACCCACCAGAGTGTATATAACCACGATGCCTGGCCCACAGTAGCCAGACAACGACAACGACCGAGACGACGACCAGGAAGACGACAACTGAAGAGCCTGAAGAGCTGAAACACCGCCGGGTCGGGACACCTGGCACCCGAACAGGGACGGGACAGTAGTCTTTCTAATGGGTTTATTCTTTCTTTACAAAGACCATTTCCGGGACCAGCAGTTAGCATAATGGCTATGTCGCTGGACTCCCACATAGTCGACAGACGTTCACGTCCCGGACCCGGTGGCTTAAAACTCACGCCAGGAGCATGTGTGTGCGTGCCCAAGATCCCAAGAGGAGAACGGAGGAGAAGGGATTGCGGCGTGGCCATCCCACCTGGGGGGTGATTTCTCGCTTTCTGTCTCTCTGTCTCTCTCTGTCTGTCTGGCAAGCACACACGCCCTATAGCAAAAACCTCTCAAAAAAAAAAAAAAAAAGACCATTTCCAAAGTCTATTTGTTTGTTTAATCCAGAATTATAATCACTTTAGAAGCCGTTAAATGTAGGTTGATTCACTTAATGGTACTTTTAAAATTATATCTTCAGGAATAAATATAATATGAAACATTATTATATACTTGGTCATTTGATTGCAGTATCTGATTTAATTGTTCACTGTTTCTGTTAAGGTAAATACAAACATAAGTAATGGATAAATAATTATTTTGTTGTTGTAGTGAGAGATTTTTCCTGAAGGGCACATGTACTTGCTGGAGAGACAGAAAGCAAGAATTCACTCCCAGAGGGGATGGCCATATTGCAACCCCTTCTCTTTTAGTCTCCTCTTGGGATTTTTGGCACACATGCACACACAGCCAGTGCGAGTTTTAAGCCGCTGGGTATGGGACTTGAACCATGGTTGACTATGTGGGAGTCCAGTGATTTAACCATTATGCCTTCTGCTGGTCCCTAAGTAAATAATTATAACAACAAAAAACATTTTTTTTGGAGAGGTTTTTGTTTTGTTTTGCTTTGTTTTGCTATAGGACATGTGCACTTGCCAGAAAGACAGAGGGAAACAGAGAGACAGAAAGCGAGATATCCCCAGGGGGGATGGCCATGCCGCAATCCCTTCTCCTCCATTCTCTTCTTGGAATCTTGGACACACACTCACGCACCTGGCATGAGTTTAAGCCAGCGAATCCGGGACTTGAACCGTGGTTGACTACATGGGAATCCAGCGATAGCCATTACGCCAACTGCTGGTTCCTAACAATTTTTTTTTAATGTTATGTATATTGAAGATGCACACACATTGAAACTCTCTCTATATTTCCATAAGTACTAATTATAAAATGTTGACACTATTGAAAGTTTTCTGAAAATTATTTTTCTATTAAACATTTTAATAATAAAAATGTAATATTCAATTTTCTTACCTTTACTAACAGATTTATCTAATGTTGTAGCTTATTATTTATTTATTTATTTATTTTTAGAGAGAGAATTTTGAAAGGACTTGTGTGCTCACCCAAGAGACAGAGAGAGAGACAGAGAGACAGAAAGCAAGAAATCACCCTTCAATGGGGATGGCCATGCCTAAATCCCTTCTCCTCCATTCTACTCTTAGGGTTTTGGGCATGCATGTACACACAGCCGTGTGAGGTTTAAGCCATTGGATCTGGGACTCAGACCATGGTGTGACTATGTGGGAGGCCAGCAACATGACCATTATGCCACCTGCTGGTTCCTAATATTGAAAGTTTTTAAGTTTATTTCTTGCTTTTGTGGACAATAGAGACAAAAAGAGAGAGAGAGAGAGAGGGAAAAGGAGAGACAGGCATCTTGAACAGGGTAATCATGCTGCCATTCACCTCAATCTTTGGCCAGCCCTGGATGATGGGCACAGGCACACATGGGATGTTCAGGAAGGTCTCTGGCTGAAAACCCAGAATCTTCCCATGTAAATAAGTCTCAGAATTGTTACCACATCAGAGACCAGCAGTTGGCGTAATGGCTATGCCGCTGGACTCCCACGTAGTTGACCGCGGTTTGAGTCCTGGACCTGGCAGCTTAAACTCATGCTGGGTGCGTGTGCATGCATGCCCAAGATCCCGAGAGGAGAATGGAGTAGAAGGGATTGCGGTGTGGCCATCCCCTCTGGGGGGTGATTTTTCACTTGCTGTCTCTCTGTCTCTGACTGGCAAGCGCACGCACCCTACAGCAAAAATCTCTCCAAAAAATGAGAAAAAAAAAAAGAATTATTACCACAACATCACTGTCCAGCCTCAATATCATAGATTTTTTAAAGTTTATTTCTCAAGAAATAGTACTGTTGCTTTATGGAATACATTGATATTTAAAAAAAAATAAGATTTCACAAAATAACAGTGGTGCCTTCATATATATTTGATTTAATTTTTTTTTCAATTGTAGAAGAACCATATCAGAAGGCAAACTGTTTAACTATAGGAAGTTATCACTGAAAACAATAGGTGTCATTTATTGAGATCTTACTTACATACAAAGAATGTATTATTAAGTGCTTTACTTATAGCACATCATTTTATTTCCCTCCAAACCTGTGAGATAGGTACTATTATCCCCATTGAACATTAAACAAAAGTGGTAACAGGTGTGGACGTTGTAAGCATCTTGCCAACATCACTTAGCTAGTAAATGGGGGATTGAGTATTCAAACAAGTTTGTTTAATGCCAAACCTCAGCCTCTAAACTTCTCTGTTGTATTTTTAGAAAGCTGCTAAGTGATGACATTTTGAGAAAGATAAATGATATGATGAAGTATGGTACTTTATAGCAGTCCACATTAAGAAAAATATTCATGCGATTAGGGTTTGTAAAAATATTTCTCTAAAATATCTAAATTAATTTGACTTCACTTTATATAAGCATGTATATATTTATATGCTTGATTTTCTGGAAATTTAAACCACATTTCTAAAGAAGTTAGTTTTAAATTCTTAAAAAGTTGGCTTTGGAGTTAATATAGTTTATGGTTTTAAAATTAAAAAAAAATGAATGTTTGTAAAATAACATGCACTGTTAATTATTTTTCCTACATGGTTATTGGTCCAAAACATTCTGACTTGTATTTTTAGACCTCCCAAGTTTCATAAAAATTAAAGGTAATAATCCTGATTCTAAGGCAGAGTAGGATCCTGAGGTTTCATTTATTGCAAACACAATTTATCAGGTTTTGATGTTACAGACATTTAAAAAACAAAATCTGTGATAAATATAAAACAGGTTTTATGATTTATTTAACTCCTTATTAACTAAGGTATTTTATCACTTGAACTCCTATTACGTGTAACAGAGATTTTAAGGTTTATTATTTTGTTACTTAGCTATAGCACTTTTACATATTTATCCTTCATTTCAAAAAAATGAGTTTTTTGTTTTTTAATTAACCAATTATATAGCCTCCCTTTATTCCTCATTCCATTTTTTCATATTCTTATTTTTAACTCCCATACTCATGTTTAGCAGTATAATTGCTAATTATTTTAAAAAGCCACTCAGTACAAAAAGAAATCTCTTGATTTTTCTCATCTACAACAGAAAATTTTACTTAGAAACCTTATTTCTATCTTCAGATAGGGTAGGAATGGTTCCTATTTGCTTTTAGTCTCAATTTCTTCTTTAATTCTTCCTATACCCTATAATTATACCTATTATTTTATCTTTCAAATATCTTCTCTCAATCTATAAATTTTCTCAAGATTTAACTATTCTTAATTTTATTTCCTTATGTTTTGATTTGGTTCCCTTAAAGTTACACTTCCATCTGTTTTCATTAAATTTATTCTATCTTTTAATTGCCCATGTAGATAAGGGGACCTGCAGTTTTTCTTTCTAATTACCATACACTCCTTCCTTACTCTTATCGTATGGCTTTTACCCATAGCCCCATAGTGGAATCATTCTTCCAAAGGTCATCACTTCCCTCTAAATAGTCAAATTTAGCTTCCTAGTCTCTGTGTTCATTCTATTTAATCACTCAGACGTCTATAACATTTCCACCTACCTGAGCCTGTGACATTCAGGAAGCACTCTTTAGATGCCCATTATGTGCTATGCTTTGGATGTAGAAGATGATTAAGGACCATCTATGTCCATCTGGAGTTCCTATTTAAATTGGGGAGGATGTAGAAAATGATTAAGGACCATCTATGTCCACCTGGAGTTCCTATTTAAATTGGGGAGACAGATACTAAGCCAATTGCCATATAGGGAATTTAGTGTTCTTGTACTATTGTTTGCTATGTAAGACATTGTGAGAAGAGTGAAGAAAATTTCACAAGGAAAGTAGTATTTGAAAGAATCCATAGATAATAATTTCAGGCAGATTAAATAGTACAAGGAAATATGGAATTAGAAACAAAAACTGCACATTTTGAAGATAGTGAATTGGTTCAACTGTACCGTGCCTGGGGATGTAATAGGAGCAGGCCCATCCTAAAAAGCTACCTGTAGTGTGCACCTGTATTTTGATATTGCCTGGCAATGCATTTTTCATTTTTTTAAAAAAAATTTAAAAGAAAACACTGTCTTCAGGTTTTAAAGATGCATTATTTAATATATTTTTATAAAAAATGATGAAGATAGTTGCAAAAATGTCTACCAAATTTAATGTTCTGAAGAATGGTGTATTATTTGCCAAGGCATGCAAAACTTTTTAGGAGACTATGGATTGGACTTTTGAGATAACTTGGCCCAGGAAGGAGATAATAAAGCCCATTTGAGAGAGGCAACAACTCAGTTTTCTTTTTTTTTCTTTTTTTTTTAAAGAGATTTTTGCTATAGGGCACATGTGCTCACCAGAGAGACAGAAATCACCCCCTGGGGAGGATGGCCATGCCACAGTCCCCTTTGCCTCCATTCACCCCTTGGGATTTTGGGCACGTACACACATGAACTGTCTGTGAGTTTTAAGCCACTGGGTTCAGGACTCGAACACAGTTAATTACGTGGGAGTACAGTGACATAACTGCTATGCCATCTGCTGGTCCCCAACTCAGCTGGTTTAAAAACATGAATAGAATTTGTGCTAGAATTAAAGGAATTTCATTTCAAGAGAAATCATGAGGAAAATTGTGGAATCATGAAAGATTGACAACTTAGAATATCTCTGAGTATTTGTCATGACTAAAATTTAGAATGCAAAGAAAGTGATACGAGGTGAGGATAAAGGTACAAGTATGGAATAGACAGAGATATAGGTCCTTGTTCTTCTTGTTAATTGAGTTCTTATATTGAGAGCCATAGAGAGAGACATTAAATGCTGTAAAATAGAGAGATATCAGTCAAATTAATGTTTTAGAAAGATAACTGAGAAACAATATGTAGAATTTAGAAAGAGCAGTAAGAGCCCAGATAATGACATAGTGGAAATGTGAGATGTTCTACAAGGCTGACCCACATGGGAGGATTCCAGGGTTGAGTCTGGAACCTCTCTGAGTAAGAAGGGCACATACATTGACACAGTTCAGGACTGACTAAGCTGGGATGAATCACAAACCCTGTCAAGGGTGCTCTTTCTTACTCAGGGAATAATAAATAAATGAAAGCTTAAAAAAAAAAAAAAGTAATCACTCTGGCCTAAAGGTTAAGGAAGCCAGTTCCCGCATGACTGACTGCATTCCGAATCCTGACCGCAGTAGCTTGAAAAACACCCTGGGCAGTGCTTGAACATGCCTAAACTCCCAACAGGATGAAGAAATGGAAGATAAATGATTACAGCATTACCATACCCCACTGGGGGCTTACTTTTTCCCTCTCCTACTCTCCCTCTATTTTGGGGGTTCTCTGTAGAGGACACACACACTCTAGCAATCAAAATTAATTATTCATTAATTAAGAAAAAGAGCAGTGATATGGTTTAGACAGACCAGTTGGGGAGCCATTGTTGTTGTATAGACAAATAATAATGTACACAGGAACTATAAGTAATAGAGGGAAAGTAAAATAAATAATATACCTAAGAACGTACAGGAGGAAAAACCTGCTAAACTTGAGGATTGGAGATCAGTAGGACTGAGGAAGGGTCAGGCCTTGGATGTTTGGTCATTGTAATGTGTGAAGGTCACAGTCTTACAAAATAAAGAATTCCGAAGAAAAGTAGCTTGCACCAATGTAAGAGTTTAATTTTACATGCCAGCAGGTAGTGTGGTGGTTAAGGCAGCTGGATTTCACATAACCGACTGTGTGGTTTGGGTCCCAGACTCAGGGCTTGAGATGGGTGCATTGGTGCATGCCTAAAATCATGAAAGGAGGGAGAAATGGAGAATGGATTGCAGCATGACCATTCCTCATAGGGAGTGCTTTCTTATTTCCTCTCTCTCTCTCTCTTTTTCTCTCTGTCTCTCTCTCTTTGGTGAGTACATATACCATCTGGAAAAAAAAAAACTTTAAAAATAAATAAGAGTTTGATTTAGGGGTCATATAGTTTGCAAAATGCCCATCAGACAACCAGTGGAAATGTCTGGTGGGCAGGTAAATGTTAAAAAGTGTTAAAATTATTTGAGCTAGAGAAAAATATTTGAGAGTCATTATTATAATACAAAGGCCTCAAATAGTCTGCAGTATTAAAAACAAGTCAGGAAATCTTACCTTGAAATTAGTAGATATCCCTACCTTGCCTGGCAGAAATGCAGAAATGTAAAAAGCATAGCTTTTTACCTGTTCTTATTTTATTTTCTCAGTGCATATATGAGAAAGGGGAAAACCTATTGTATTCTCTCATGTTCCTTACAACTAAGCTCTCAGAAATATTCTGTATAAACTAATGTAATTTAATTTTCTCATTACTCCCTAAAAAACATTTAAAGGGCCTGCTATGTTTTTATTATTTGATTCATAGAGGTTTATTCTCCATGATGACAGCTCTACCATAAATAAGAGTATGTCACATGGTTCAAGTATTTAGAAGTCATATGATTTGGAACAAGTATCTTGTTTAAGCCCATTTTTTTTTATCTGTTAAGTGGGGATGATCACATCTATCTTTTTGGGTTATTCTGATGATTAAATGAAATAATATATAGACTATGCCAAATTGATTGCCATGCACTCACTAATGATAGTTTCCACCTTGTTTCGAAAACTTATTCAAATTCAAATATAATTTGTGTTCTCTATAATTTTATTTTTGATTTTTATGTAATGAGGACTTTAAAATAAAACTAGTAGAAACAAGAACAGGTCAGTGCAGCTTTATGGACTGCCACTGTTGTAATGGCTACAACTTCATCCACAGCAAGTTCACCATGAGTGTGTTTGACAGGACAGCTGTTTCTTCCAGATCTGTGAGGCATCTATCAGTTTTCATCCTGCTTTCTTTCTTTATCTCCTAATAAGACTACATTCATATTTATAGCTGCTTATATCAATATATAATTTTTTAAACAGTATTAGCTATACAAGTAGAAATTGAAGTATGAAGGAATTAAGGATGAATTGGTGCACCATCAGACAGACATCTTTCCTTGACTGCACTTTTTGATTTTATTAAGTATCTTAAAATGTCAAAAAAAAAATTGTTGTTTTGTTTTTCTTTTTCATTTTGCTATTGAACACATGCATTAGTCAGAGAGAGAGAGAGAGAAACACCACCCAGAGGTGATGGCTACACTGCAGTCCTCTCTCCTCTGTTCTCCTTTCAAGATTTTCCGAGTGCACACACATGTGCTCAGTATGATTTTTCAAGCCATTAGGTCCGGGACTTAAACTACATAGTTGACCATGTGATTTCCAGCTGCTTTAACCTCCACACCACTGGTTGGCCCCCACTGCTGACTTAAAATTTTAAAACACATGTTCTGAGAAAAGAAAACATAGTTTAAGTGTGACTGATAAGATAGTGTTACTTATGAATGAAGGAAAGGATTTATTTCCAACAAACATCTTGATCATTTTGTTTACATTTGTTGAAACATTGTGTTTCCTATATTAGAAAATGGAGAAATTTCATTTTAACATTTAACTTCAGCCAGATGCTTTCCAGTGATGTACTTAAGTACTTATATAAGAAAAACTAGTGGTTTTTGAAAATGTTTTTATTACTTCCCCCCACACAATTTTTCCATTTAATATTGTTTTAAAAGGGTAAAGACTGGGGGCAGCAGGTGGCATAAGGCACTGGACTCCCACACGGCCAACCTTAGTTTGAGTCCTGGATCTGCTGGCATAAAAGTCATTATGGGAGTGCATGGCCAAAATTCAAGAGGAGAATGGAGGGGAAGGAATTGTGGCATGGCTAAGCCCGCCCCAAGGATGCGATTTCTCACTTTCCCTCTCACAGTCTCTCTCCAGTGGGCACACACACCCTACGGCAAAAACAAAATGAAACAAAACAAAAAGGTTGAAGACTCATTCTTTCTAAATTTAAGAGAGAATTAATAAACTATAAATGTCATAGGGCAAGTATAGGACATTATACAATACATTTTGTGAATAATATTTTAAAATTGGAATTTAAAATGACAGGACTGGGCTGTCCCCATAGTGGAGTGGTCAAGTGTAATACACTGAGAGCGAGATCCCATTTGGTCAACCAGTTTGAGTTCCAGCCTCCACTGGCTTGAAAAAATACCAAGTATGTTGTGTACATGCCCAAAATCCTGAAGGGAGGGAGAAGTATAGATAAAAGGATTGCAATGTGACCATATCACACTGGGGACACTCTCCCCAATTATATTTCAGGCATAAGGTCACTTAAATCTAATCTATATTCCCCTACGGGGAATCTAACATAGATTAGATTCTACATTACTACATGAAAGCACTTTCCATTTCAGTCTAAAACATCTGCACTTGATTTTTCTAGGTTCACTCAGACCCTTCCCAAAAGGACTATAAATGAAACTTTGAATAAAACAGAAAAAAAAAATGAGAGCCTTCTAGAATATCCCCCCAATAATAAAAGGTGAATCGGTTCTCTTTATAATTCTGCCAATCTATTTCCTACAAGGCAGAAAGTACTGATGACTCCTAAAATAAACTTTTCTGGACTTTGTAAAGGAAGTGTTTGTTCAGTCTTTACCAGTAAGTACAGTATATTTCTTTGATAATTCTCAAATTTTCTATTGGAGATTTCCTAAATGGATACATTTCTAAAAAGATTCTCCATTGTATATATGTGTTATTTGGACTGTTCAGTTAATCTGAATGGTAACAATGACAAAGGTGTTATAAATTTAATCACCTCTAATGAGTGAGTCATTTAATAAAAAAGATTACTTTAAAGTCATAAACTGTAAGAAAGAACTTCTAAAAGAAATTTCATGCCAATTAACTAAATACCCATTACTTTTTTACAGATTGGATTTAATTAAGTTCTAATTGTATCTAAAATCAAAGTACAATTCATTTCTTTTTTAAAAACTGACCAATTTTTTTGTAACTTTGTAATACCTAAGACAAATATTTAGAGTATATTCCAAAATCTTCAATTTTATCTGATATCAGAATTATTACTAGGTTAAATGTCAACACATCAAAGGAAATACTTCCTAAGGGAAAATATTACATATTGTAAAGAAAGCTAGCACCACAACCACTCACTTGAATTCATATAAAAACATCTATCTCTAAGGTACCTTATACATTTAAATGAATTTTTAAATTTCCAAATATTGAAAAAGAGAATCATGCCTTAAACTTATTAGTATCAACTGTTTTTTTTTATTTTTGAACTTTTTTTTTAGAGGTTTTTGATATAGGGCACGTGCGCTCTATAGCAGACAGAAAGACAGAGACAGAGACAGAAGGCAAGAAATCACAACCGGGAGGATGGCCACACCGCAGTCCCTTTTCCTCCATTCTCCTCTTGGGATCTTGGGCATGCGTACACATGCACCTAGCGTGAGTTTAAGCCACCGGATCTGTGGTCGACTACATGGGAGTCCAGCGACATAGCCATTACACCAACTGCTGGTCCCTAGTATCACCTGGTTTTGATAGTTCGTAATTTTTTATTAAAAATTAAAAACAAAAATCTTAGCAAAAGTCAAACTAAAAAACAAAGAAAGAAATAATCATAAAGGGGTCTTTCCACAACACATCCATTCAGTCTAAAGATATAACCATTTCGATTATTTTTATTTCCTTCCTTCCTTTCTTTTTTTCCTACCTTTCTTCCTTCCTTTCTGGAGTCACGTACCCACTGGGCCTCATGTATATGTTATTGCACTTTCTAATGAAAATGATGCCCTTTTTACTGTAGTAAGTACACTAAATGTTCCTTGATGGTAGTAATGATGGAATATGTTTATTTTACAAATTCCTGTAGCTTCATCTTATTCATTCACATTCTTATTTAAAGCTTTATTATTTCTCTTGGTATGTTTTAACAACCTAAATTATTTCCTATTTCAAAAAATCTTCTGTTTTCAGTCCATCCTACAAGATGAATGCTAGATTAACTTCATAAATACAACTGCGTCATGTTACTGTTCTCTCAAAAGACTGGGGGCTCCTCATTGCTTTCTTAATTTACAAAAAACTTCAACGCTGATATTATTTTTAATTGCTTAGTTGTTCGCTCTTTTCCTTCTTATTGCACATATTTTCTTCATCAACCTCACATTCTGGGCAAATGGAATAACCTTCTGCTTCATAAACATACTCTCTGGAATCATTTTAAGTCCAGTTCTAATGCTGCCATCTTCAGGGAGTGCCTCTGAATTTTCTTGTTTCATAGTTTTCATGGAAGCAAACCATACACTTTAACAATTTTTCCTCTAAAACTGTAAGTCAATATGTTTTGTGACATTTATTAAAATTGAGAAATAGTTGTTTGGATTGTCTGCCTGTTCAGAATCTAAACCTTAATCAAATAAGATAGTTTTCTTAGAAAGTATACAGTAGATTTTTTACATATATCAACTTAAAAACCACTGTCATAAATTTATGACTTACTTATCAATTATATATCTATCATAGCCTTTTCTGAATTGACTTATATAATTATTTTTTTATTATTTAAAATGGTTATTTCTAATGGAGTACAGTTAATTGCAATTATAAGATAATATCTTATTTGGGCTGACTCCATGTCCTCTTGATTAATGGAGCCAGATCCCACATAGCCATCCACACGGTCCAAGTCTCAGAATCAGAGACTGGAACAATACGCTGGCCATGTGTGCATGTGTGCCCCAAATTCCATTGGTATGGAAAGATGGAGGAAAAGGAACTGTGGCATAACCATGCCCCATTGGGGAGTTGCCTCTTTCTTTCTTTCTGTCTCTATGTTTCTTTCTGTCAAATGCACGTACCCTCTGGAAAATTAAAAAAATAATAAGTGGGTACCAGCAGTTAGAGTAATGGCTATGTCGCTGGACTCTCATGTAGTCGACCGTGGTTCGTGTCCCGGACCTGGTGGCTTAAAACTCATGCCGGGCGCGTGTGCGTGCGTGCCCAAGATCCTGAGAGGAGAATGGAGGAGAAGGGATTGCGGCATGACCATCCCCCCTGGGGGTGATTTCTCGCTTTCTGTCTCTATGTCTCTCTCTGTCTGTCTGGCAAGTGCACGAGCCCTATAGCAAAAATCTCTCCAAAAAAAAAAGTAAAGGTAATATCTTATTAAAACTAGTAGAGGAGAACTAGCTTTACCATTAAAATGAAGCTTTCATGCCCCATTAGGGGGTTGCCTCTCTCTTCCTTTCTTTCTGTCTCTCTGTTTCTTCCTGGCAAACACATATGCCCTGTGACAAATTAAGAAATAATAATTAAAGGTAATACCTTATTAAAACTAATAGAGGAAAACTAGCTTTACCTTTTAAAACGAAACTGTCCTTTACAAATGCAGAAAACAAAAGCAAACACTTAGCGGTAAAGCATAGTTTAGAAAAGAATCTTGGTTTCTCATAATATGAACTTTTATGATCCTATTCACCTTGTGAAAAGAATCTTGGTAGAATTTTATAGAATATACATTCTATAATTGTAATCCAACAAAAGAAGTAATTTTGTGTAAGTATAATTGACATGTCAAATCAATAAAACTACATATATTGTTCATCTTTACTCTTTCTGTTTCATATTATTTTCCTATTTAATTTTCTCAGCTTTCTATTTGAGGAATGTTTCTGCTCAACATCCTATAATTAGTTTAGCAGAAAGAAGGACTGACACCAAAGTTGTTTAAGTCCTTTGTGCTTCTTTGACACTGAACATGTTCACGTTCCTGGCAACCATTTCTATTAATTATGATTATCCAATTGGAAGAATTAGCAATAATCTTATGATTGAGAAATGCAGATTTAATTGAATCTCAAATTGCTACTACTAATTGTAGTAGTAAATCCTGTCTTGTGCCCAGTCCTGTTTATATAACTATCTCTTCTGTTTATATACTTTATATAAAAATTTCTTCTAAGATGAAGACTACACCTGTTTTCCTTATTCTATGGAAGTCTTAGCATTCCGTATAGTTATAAGAAGACACACACACACACAAAAAGAAGACACTTAATAAATTTAACCGGAAGATGTAAATGATGCTACTAGATATTTTAATCTCTTGGTATATGTGCTTATGCAATACAAAAACAACCATAAAATTTCATTTTATAGCACTGTGATAATTTCTACCATTCTTAGAAATGATTAAAATTTAACTTGAAGACATTTTTGTTTAGATGATTGCAGAGGTTTTTTTTTTTTTTAACTCTAATACCAAGTGCATGCATTCATGTATGAGACTACAGAAAACAGTGCAGCATGCAACTACATTATTTTACAGTAACGAAAGTCCTTGTATATCAACTATGTTCCTTTTTACAATAAAAATCAATTTGCCTGGAGTCCTGTGTTTCAACCAACTAGAGTAGGAGGTAATTACAAAGACAAGGACCTTCCATGGAAAGGCCTCGCTCTAGCAGCCCTGGCATTCACATCTGTTCCCAGCTGTGAGTGTACACCATTGAAGGGGAAGCTTCTGACATTTGAAAGAAGCATACATTTTCTAAAATCCATAGTTTCATTATTTCTGAGGCTTCTATAAAAGAAATAGCTTACAAGAACTTCATTCTTCCAAATATTTTGTTTTACCTTTAAAAATTTTTAGTGTTGGATATTATAAGCAAAAATATATTTAAAGCATATAAATATTTAAAAAAAGATTTTTGCTATAAGGTGTGTGCACTCACTGGAAAGAGACAGAGAGAGAGAAAGTGAGAAATTATCTCCCCAGGGATGGTGGCCATGCCACAATTCCTTCTCCCTCATTCTCCTTCTGGGATTTTGGGCATACGCGCACACACGCACCCAGCATGATTTTCAAGCTACCAGTTCCAGGACTTAAACCATGGCTGGCCATGTGGAAGTGCAACATCTTAACCATCATGTCACCCATTGGCCCACAAATCATATAACTTTTATAAGGTAAATTAGAATTAAACAAATTGCTCATCTTCATAAGGTAATTTTTTTAAAAAAATGTACTTTTATGTTAATGTTACAAATTAAGCATTTAAAAGTAATTAGTGGACATTAAACTTTTAAGATTCAAATGGAATTACATTCCAAATAAAATTTAATTTGTGGCTGTTACTTTGAAATATATACAGCAGGAAATATTCTCAGTAAATTCATAAAATATAAATGGTATAGAACTAGGAGCATCTATTGCTGAACTATTCTAAATGTATTTACTGTGTTTATAGATAAAATATAATGGTATACAAATCCATAAGATCCAATTATTTTTAAACTTTATTTATTCTGTAAGCAAGAGATACAAAGAAATATTGATAGAGAATAACTCCAACATGGTCTTGATACTGCATCCTACCCCTAACTTCAGCCTGCCTCAGTTCAAGGGTGCACACATGCCCAGTGTACTCAAGGATGTTCCTTTACATAAACCAGGAGCCTTCCCATGTGAGTTAGCCTCACAGGGTATCACATTTTCTTTCTTTTCTCTTTTTCTTCTCTTCTAGTCTCTTCTCTTCTCGTCTCTTCTTTTCATTTCTCTTTTCCTTTTTCTTCTTTCTTTTTTCCTTCTTTCTTTCACTTTCTTCTTTCTTTCTATTTTTTTTTTTTTTTGAGTAATCACCCCTTCTCCCAAGGGGGATGGGCATGCCACAATCCCTTCTCCTCTGTTCTCCTCTTGAGATTTCGGGCATGCATGCATTGTGCCCAGTGTGTTTCAAGCTGTCAGGTCTGAGGCTTCATCATGGTCATCCCTGTGGCATTCCAGTACTTTAACCACTATGGCACCAGGTCAACGGGGTATCACATTTTATGATAGCACCACTATCTGTTCCCAGGATTAACCTTTATACATAAGCTTTTACTATATTCTATATGTGTTACCCAAATAAATTCTCAGACCTGACAGCTTGAAACACACTGAGCACAATGAATGCATGCCCAAAATCTCAAAAGGAGAATGGAGGAGAAGGGGTGTCATGGCCATCCCCCTTGGGGGGTGATTTCTCACTTTCTGTCCCTCCAGCAAACACATGTGCCCTATAGCAAAAATCTCT
>NW_006159452.1:2970362-2983954 GCF_000334495.1 Tupaia belangeri chinensis | reverse complement strand
GGGCATGCCACAATCCCTTCTCCTCTGTTCTCCTCTTGAGATTTCGGGCATGCATGCATTGTGCCCAGTGTGTTTCAAGCTGTCAGGTCTGAGGCTTCATCATGGTCATCCCTGTGGCATTCCAGTACTTTAACCACTATGGCACCAGGTCAACGGGGTATCACATTTTATGATAGCACCACTATCTGTTCCCAGGATTAACCTTTATACATAAGCTTTTACTATATTCTATATGTGTTACCCAAATAAATTCTCAGACCTGACAGCTTGAAACACACTGAGCACAATGAATGCATGCCCAAAATCTCAAAAGGAGAATGGAGGAGAAGGGGTGTCATGGCCATCCCCCTTGGGGGGTGATTTCTCACTTTCTGTCCCTCCAGCAAACACATGTGCCCTATAGCAAAAATCTCTCAAAAAAAAAAAAAAGAAAAAAGTGAAAGAAAGAAGGAAAGAAGGAAAAGAGTAGAGAAAAGAAAGAAAAAGGAAAGGAAAGGAAAGGAAAGGAAAAGGAAAAGAAAATAAAAACAAAAAGAAAGCAAATGTGATACCCTTTGAGGGTAACTCACATGGGAAGACTCCTGATTTGTGTACAGAACCTCCTTGAGTACACTGGGCATGTGTGTACCCTTGAACTGAGGCTGACTGAAGTTAGGTGTAGATCATTTATATTCAAGGGTATGTTGATATTTCTAGCTAAAAAAAATCACCAATATTATTTATTTAGATGAAAACACTAATTGCTTATGTATAAAGGAGATATTAACTAGCATATATCTTCAACATCTGTATCCTTTCAGAAGACATGAGTCTAGAAAGATGAGTGAATTCCTATGTAACTAAAGTTTAAACATTCCCCATTCACCCGTTACCTAAATATACTTACTTTAAATATAATTTCTGGAAATATTTTTAAAGTACTTTCTATTTTGCCTTCTAAAACAAATAGTACATTGAGCTTGATGATTAAGGCAAATATTTTTTATTGAATCAGAGTAACTTTGAACTTTATTGTGAAATAATAAGGCTTCAGCTACAAGTAGTGATATAGTTGGAATGAAAAATGGAATCAAATTATTATGATGTCTGAAACTTGCAGAAAACAGCCTCATTGTGTTCTTTCTTGGTGATGATGTTAGTGCTTTGGTTCAGAGTACGGCCTTGGAAACACATAGGCTCTGTTTTGAATCTCAAATTTTCCTCTTCTATGATCTACATATGTAGTATGGGAAATATCATTTCACTGCTGCAAAATTAAGCTTTCTATCTGATAAACTTGGGGTAACACTACCATAAGAGTAGGTATAAGTAATAAATGCAATGATCCGGGCAAATCACTTTAACTCATGATCTGGAATTTAATAAATGCTTGGCAAATGATAGTAATGGTCTATAAGCAGCAGCTAGTGACATCAGTGTGAAAACTAGGAAGGATAAGTCAGAGTAATGGATGTGGAAAAATACATTTAAGATCCTTACTTGATCTTATCCAGAAGGTAAAGAAGTTATTCAGTTTAAGTGTTTGAAAGTCTGTAATCATCTTCTCCATATTTGAGGTTTTTGTTTTCTGCTCCCAGAGAATATATTGTTACCATGTCAATCTTTATTTATAATAGTAATTCCCAACATTGCTGACCTTGATTGCTTTTTTCTACTGAAAATGTGAGCCTTTCAAAAGCATTACCAGCCAATGAGGGGCATTTTGACTTCTCTTCAGTCTACAGATTGTCAAAACATTTAGTAGTAAGCCCTCCTTTCTAGCTGTCAGTTTTTTCCTCCATGGTGCTTAAAGATGCCTTTATTTTTCATATATTTAACCCTGAAGGAGTGTACTTCTACCTCTACTCCATTATCACCATAATTATTTTTGAGTTTGCAGTCTTTTTTTTTTTTTCCTCTCATGCTCTCACTGGACAGAGACACACAGAGAGAGATAGAAAGAGAAAAAAGGTGAGAAATCACTTCCCAGGGGGATGGTCATGCCACAGTCCCGTCTCTTGGTTTTTGGACATGCACGCACATGCATCTAATATGTTTTTTTTTTTTTCTGGAGAGGTTTTCGCTATAGGGCACGTGCGCTCGCCAGACAGAGAGAGACATAGAGACAGAAAGCAAGAAACCACCCCCCGGGGGGGGAGTGGTCAAGCCGCAATCCCTTCTCCTCCATTCTCCTCTCAGGATCTTGGACACGCATTCACACGCGCCCCGGTGTGAGTTTAAGCCACTGGGTCCGGGACTCGAACCATGGTCGACCACGTGGGAGTCCAGCAATATAGCCATTACGCTAACTGCTGGTACCCATCTAGTATGTTTTTCAAGCTACTTGATCCAGGACTCGAACTATGAGGTAGCACATATGGGACTTAGACACCTTAAGCTCTGTACCACCTGCTGGCACTAAAATCATTCTGATATAACTAGTTTTTGTAGACAGCATTTTATTTTATATGTTCATAATACAATATGTTATAAACATTTTAAATATTTGTGCTAAACCAAAGCTGAATTCATCCTGTGATTCAGAAGGGGGAAACAAATAGGAGTGGAAGAGAAAATGCATTTAGCATTATGAATTCAAGGTTAGTTTTCCTTATTTTTTCTTTAGTGATAAAATCTATTGTAAATGTAGTTTCTATTAAAGTGCTTCAAGCATAAATGGAGTTAGAGATGTTCTGAATGCAGTCTGAAATGTACCCAGAGGTACTTCCTTGGCTAAAGCATTTGTACTATTTCCTATCATAACAACTATTCCCTTGTACTTGGCCTCAGTTTCTTCCTTTGGAATCACTTTTAGGTTAGGTAATTGGTATGTGTGGTGGTGGTGATATTCTGAGGATAGTTGGTGGAAATGTTACATAACTGAAAGTCTTTGGTCTGAAAGCATATAGGAAGACCTCCAAATTTGCTCTAATCCTCTTCCATGGCATATTTTCACGTTATGTAGTTTACCCATCTGAGCTCACAGCTGGTTAGATTTCTGGTTATAGATTGTTTGGGAGCAGATCCCATTCTGAGCAGCCAAGAAGCAGCATATTGATGGGGACAAAACCAGTAGACAAAAACAGAAATGACTGTTGAAGAAAGCCAAAGGTCTGAAGATATATATTCCTCTTTATTTTGCTAAGAATGAGTCCTCATACTTGGTACCATGATTCATTTCTTATAGAGAATTTCTGTCTTCACATATCTGTAAACATATTGCAGATGAAGTTTTATTTATTTCTAAATCCTTAGGGCTTGGTGTTGTGCCTGGCACATTGTGACATAATATGTGTGTGATAGTCTTTTCACAAATAAATTGTATTGTGTACATTTAGGTATACAACATGATGCTATAAGATACATATGTAGGAGGTAGATGGTGGTGGGTGAATAAAGCATGACATTCTAGGAGGTTCACCCAGTTGGTTTCGCACTCAGAAACCTCCCTGAATGCATTGTCCTTATATTATGAAGCCATGATCTGGGATAGTTGAGGTTAGGGGTGGATTGTGACATTAAGACTTTGTTGAGGTTCGTTTAATGTAGTCATAGAAATTAACCTATCTATTATCTCATTTAGTTACCCATTGCACCCCAAAATCCTCAACCCATGAACAGCGGTAGTACACTCATTTAACAAAAGTCCTGAATACAATGAACTGTACTCCTCATGTTGGTACATTAGTTAACTTGTACCTGCATCTCTCCATCCACCCAGGGAACCATTGTTTTATTATCTCTATTATACTTTCTTTCATTCTTTTTTATTTTTTTAATACTACATTTAATCACATGTATCTTTACAGTGTATAACATTTCTTTTTCCAGCATGATTACCATGCATATCAGTCAACACAAAGACATTGCTATCCACATCATCAAATAGCTTTTCATTTTTTAATTATTATTTTTAAAAATTCTCATTATTTTTTTAAACATTGAATCATTATACATCATTTGTCTTGAAAAGAGAATTTACCTAACTTGAAAGACTTCTCAGACCAGTCCAGTATAGAATACTATACATGTTATCATCAACAGATAAGAAACCATTTCTGTGTCCCACAAATGTAATTTCTTTTTGTTCTCATGCTATCTTTCTCTATACTCTTCCCTTCTCAACGCCTCCCCCCATTCCACACAGTCTTCAGCGTCCATAACTATTTTCATTGCTTTTATGCCCTCTGATATTTCAATCTCTACATAGAGCGTGGATAATCTGTATATATTAAGTTGATACATATAATTTCTTTCATAGCCTGATTTGTTTCACTCAGTAATAGATCTTCCATATTCAACCACTTTCTATCAAATGCCAGGGTCTTGTTTTTTATGACTTAATAGTAATCCATAGAATATATGTGCCACACTTTGTCAATCTATTCATCTGTTTGTGGGCATTTGGGTTAGTTTCATGTCTTAGCAACCATGAATAATGCTGCAATAAACATTAATGTGCAAGTACTTTTTCAACTGAGCGTTCTCCTGTCCTTTGGTTAGATACCCAGAAGTGGGATTGCAGGATCACATAGTAGTTCTTTTGTAGATCTTTGAGGAACCTCCATATTGTTTTCCACAGTGGCTGAACCAAGTTACATTTCTACCAGCAGTATAGGAGAGTTCCCCTCTCACCACAACCCCACCAACACTTACCACTTTTTGTATTTTTAATCATTGCCATTCTGACAGGGGTTAGGTGGTATCTCATTGTGATTTTAATCTGTGTCTCCTTTATGATGAAGGATGTTGAGCATTTCCTCATATAGCTTTTGCCTATTCATATGTCTTCCTTAGAGAAATTTTTGTTCAGCTTATTTTCCCATCTTTTAATTGGATTAATCTTTTTTTTTTCATGTAAGCCATTTTAATTCCCTGTGTATTCTGGTTATCAGTCCCTTATCTGAGGCATATTTTGCCAGATATTCTCCCATTTTGAGGGTTGTCAATTCACACTAATTACTATGCCCTTTACTATGCAAAAACTACTTAATCTGATATAGTCCCACTTTTCTATTTGAGGAATTGGTGCCTGTGCTCTGGGAGTTTTATTTATGAAGTCTTTGCCTACTCCAATGTCTCCCAGAGTTTCCCCAGTGTTTTCTACCAGTAGTTTTATAGTTTGAAGTTTTAGATTCAGATCTCTGATTCATTTTGAGTTGATTTTTGTTAATAGTGTAAGATGGGGATTCAGTTTCATCTTTCTGCATGTGGACACCCAGTTTTTCCAGCACCATTGCTAAATAGGTTTTCCTTTTCCCACTGGATTGACTGGTATCCTTGGTCAAAAATCAGTTTTCTGTAAGAGTTGGGGTTTATCTCTGGGGTCTTTATTCTATTCCATTGGTCCACTTAATCTGTTTTTGTGTAAATACCATGCTGTTTTGATTATCACAGCTTTTTTGTATATTTTGGGGTCAGGGAGTGATATGCTGTCCACTCTGCTCTTCTTGCGCAGGATTGCTTTGGCAATATAAGTTCGTTTATGATTCCAGACAAATTTCATGATTGTCTTTTCTAGATCTGTAAAGAATGTCTCTGGTATTTTGATTGGAAATGTGTTAAATATGTAGATTAATTTGGGTAGAATTACCATTTTGATTATATTAATTATTTCATTCTGATTATATTAATTCTTCCAATCCAGGAATATGGTATGCCCTTCCACTTTTTTTGTGTCCTTTTAAATGAATTTTTTAAGATTTTCATAGTTTTTTTTTGAAAAGGTCTTTAACTTCCTTAGTTAGGTTTATCCCTAGGTATCTTATACATTTTGGGTCTATGGTAAAAGAAATTCCTTTCTTCAGATTTACTTCATTCAACTTGTCATTCGTATATAGAAATGTTACAGATTTTTGGATTTTGATTTTGAGTCCTGAAACATTACCATATTCATTTATAACTTTGAGAAGTTTTTTCATGGTAACCTTTGGCCTCCTAACTATACCATCATGTCAAATGCAAATAAAGATATTTTCAACTTTTCTTTGCCTATTTGAATGTCTTTTATATTATTCTCCTTTCTGATCTTAATCTTTTTTTGTTTTTAGGTAAGCCGCTTTAATTCCTTGTGTATTCTGGTTAATAATCCCTTATCTGAGGCATATTTTGCCAAATATTCTCTCATTCTGAGGGTTGTCAATTCACACTAATTACTATGCCCTTTGCCGTGCACAAACTTCTTGGCTATGACTTCTAGCACTGTATTAAAAAGCAGTGGAGAAAGTGGGCAGCCTTCTCTAGTACAAGTTTGTAATGGAAAAGCTTTTAGCTTTTCCCCATTCAGTATAATGTTAGCTATAGTTTTTTCATAAACGACTTTTATTGTGTTGAGAAATGACCCTTCTATTACCAACCTTGCTGAGAGTCTTAATCATGAAGGGATGTTGTATTTTATCAAATACTTTCATTGGATCAGTTGAAATGATCATAAGGTTTTTATCTTTCTTTCTGTTAATTTGGTGTATTATATTTATGATCTGCATATGTTGAACCACTTTTGTATCCCTAGAATACAGCCTACCTGGTCATGATGAATAACATTTTTATGTATTGTTAGATATGATTTGGAAGTATCTTATTGAGAAATTCTTAACTATATATTTTTTTTTCCTTTTTTCCTTTCTTTTTGGAGAGGTTTTTGCAATAGGGCACGTGTGCTTGCCAGAAAGACAGAGAGAGACAGAGAGACATAAAGTGAGAAATCACCCCCCAGGGGGGATGGCCACGCCGCAATCCATTCTCCATTCTCCTCTCAGGATCTTGAGCATGCATGCACACGTGCCTGGCGTGAGTTTAAGTCACTGGGTCCGGGACTCGAACCGCGTTTGACTACATGGGAGTCCAGTGACATAGCCATTACGCTAACTGCTGGTCCCAAGAAATTTGCAACTATATTCATCAGAAATATTAGTTTGTAGTTTTTCTTTTTTTTACGTGTCTTTATCTGTTTTGGGAATGAGGATGATGGAAATTAACATTTCCTTTTGGATCTTTAGAAATAATTTGAGTAGAATGGGAGTTAACTCTTCCTTAAAAGTTTTGTAGAATTCAGAAGTAAAGCCATCAGAAACTGGGCTTTTCTTTGCCGGGAGATTATTTATTACTGATTAAATCTCATAGATTGTTATGGGTCTATTCAGGCTTTCTGTAGCCTCCTGATTCAATCTTGGTAGGTTATATGCATCCAGAAATGTATTTGTCCATCTCCTCCATGTTCTCATGTTTGTTGGCATATATTTGCTCATAATATCTGCTAATGATGTTTTGTATTTATATTGTGTCTGTTTTAACGTTGCCTGTTTCATTACATATTTGATTTATATGGTTTCTTTCTTTTTGTCAGTCTAGCTAGCGAATGGTGTGTCAATCTTGTTAATCTTTTCCAAGAACCAGCTTTTACTTTCTTTTATTTTCTGTATAGTTTATTTTCTATTTAATCTATTTCTGTTCAAATCTTTATTATTTCTTTTTGTCTGGCATTTGGGGATTTTCTATTGTTGTTTCTCCTATTCTTTGAAGCATGAGGTAAGGTTGTCTATTTGTCACCTTTCTCTTTTTCTTATGCGCACTAATTGCTATGAATTGCCCTCTTCTGACTGTTTTTGCAGTACCCCATGGATTATGGAAATGTGTGTACTCATTATCATTCGTTTCCATAACATTTTTGGTTTTAGACTTAATTTCTTTGGTAGTTAAGAAGTCATTCAGAAGTAGGCTGTTTAGTTTCCATGTGTTTGTGTATTTTTCAAGAATGTTTCTTGAAATTAATAGCAAGTTTAATTCCATCATGGTCTGAGAAGATGCTGGATATAGTTTCTATGACTTTGACTCTAAACAGGCTTGATCTATGTCCTATTATATGATCAATTTCTGTAAAGGTTCCATGCGGGGGTGACAAAAATATATATTTTTGTGGTCTTAGAGTTGAAAGTTCTATAAATGTCTGTCAAGCCCATTTGATTTATAGTATCATTTAGATCCTGTATCTCTTTACTTATTTTTTATCTAGAAGATCTATCTATAGGGGATGATGGGATGTTGAAATCCCCAACAATTATAGTGTTGCACCCTATCTCTCCTTGTAGCTTGAATAGTCTTTTCATCATGTATTTAGGTGCTCCTGAGTTGAGTGCATAGATATTTATAAGCATTATGTCTTTTTGATGAATTAGTCCATTTACTACTATGTAATGTTCTTTGTCTCCTCTTACAGTCTTTGTCTTAAAGCCCATTTTGTCTGAAATCAGTATTGCAACTACAGCCGTTTTTTCAGTTTGCATTTACATTCACGTTCAATATAGTTATAGAATTTCTGAACATGTTCTTATCATTAAGTAAATCATTTTCTTGGGTGTTTTTTGTTCTTTTATATCCACTCCTCTGACTTTTTAGCTTTCCTAATGTAGCACTCCCTTCAGAACCTCTTGAAGAGCTGGTCTGAAGTTGGTAAATTCTTTTAAGTTTTGTTTATCCAAGAATGTTTTTATCTTTTTTTCCATATGAAGGATAATCTTGCCACGTATAGTATTCTTGGTTGAAATGGCTTTTCATTTAACACTTTGACTATATTTCCCCATTCGTTTTTTGCCTGCATTGTTTCTGATGGGAGGTCCACTGTTAGCCTAATTGGATAACCTTTGTAAGTAGCGTGATGTTTCTCTCTTGCCAATTTTAGTATTTTGTCTTTGTCTGTGGTTCTGGCCAATGTAGTTATGATGTGCCTTGGAGAGGATCTTCTTGGACTGATTCTATTTCTTGGGTCTGGATATTTGAATATCTCTAGGTTTGGAAAGTTTTCTTCCAGGATTTCATAGAATAAATGATCAATATCTTTATTGTTTTCTTTCTCTTCTGGGATACCCATTATCTGGATGTTTGGGCACTTCATGTTATCTAGTATTTCTTGTATGTTATCCACATTTTTCTTGGTTGCTTTCTCAGTCTTTTTGATCATTTTTTCTAGGTCAGAGGTTTTGTCTCCTACATTTGAGATACAATCTTCTCCATGATTTAATCTACTTTTAATACTTTCAAGGGAGGTTTTAATTTCCTGTATCATAGTCTTCATCACTAACAATTCCATTTGATTATTTATTATGATGTTTATTTATTCTTTCAAATCATTAAAGAACTTCCTCATCTCCTGGAGCTCCTTGTCTCTTTTCTCTTATATCTCATTTAGTTTGATCACTATAAATATTCTGGATTTTTTGACCAACATTTCTATGACTTCCATTGTGTTGTCTATGGGTGATGAAGAATTGATGTTCTCCCTTAGGGAAGAGCCATTTTGTCGGTTGCTCATATTTCTTGTGCCTCTGTGATGGTTCCTAGTTAGCTGGTGATCTATACGTTTCTTCCTAATTTATTCAAGGTACCGCTGAGGGTTCAAAGGTGTGCAAAAGTAGGAAATAGGCAATTTTTCCTCTGCTCTGCCTCTATGTTGCTCTTCATCCCCCTGAACTGTTGGTCCTGGGTGACCAAAAGTTCTCTGGGTTTCTAGAGAACAGGTGCACTTGAAACTGAGCTGCTAGCTTCAACTCAGTACTGAAGAAGAGATCGCATGGCATGCATCTTGGGATGACAGGCAGGTGGGGGAGGAGATGAGCCATGGGTCCCAGCCATTAACTCTGTAGCCACAGGCAGCCAGCCTTCTGGCAAGGCCCTTCCCTGGAAGGGGTGTCTGGATGGGTTGGAGAGGGGAACAAATTCTCTCAAAGTCCCAAGAAACAAATGTGAGAGTCCAAAGGCAAGTCAGGGAGGGGTTGAGCCATGGATCCCAGCTGTTAATCCTGCAGCCACAGGCAGCCTGCCTTCCCCCAAGGCCCTTTGCTGGAACGAGTGTCTGGATGGGTCAGGGAGAAGCACAAGTTCATCTCAAAAGTCCCAAGAAACAAACCTGAGAGTCCAAAGCTATCTCTATATATTTGGTATTGTTCTTTTTCTTCAGATGTCATTTGTAAGTGAGATGATGCATTATTTTTCTTTCTTTGTTAGGTTATTTCACTAAGAATAAGTCCTATTTAGGTCTATCCATATTATAGCAAATGGAAGAATCTATTCCTCTTTCAAGACTAGCTAAGTGACATTTCTCTCTCTTTCTCAGTGTGTGTGTGTGTGTGTGTGTGTGTGTGTGTGTGTGTGTGTTTCAGTTCCCCGGGGACTCAAGTAACATCTAAATACAAATAAGCACTCAATATTTATTGAAGTTAAATTGAGGGATAGGAGACAGCAAAAGTCAAGGAGTGTTTCCCCCCCATATTTTAAAATTTAAGAGCCAGTTTTAGAATAAATTTGTTTCGATTTATAAACATATTTTGTGAGTAATATCAAATTCCAACTAGATTCTGTTTTCCCCTTAAGAAATATGCAATGTGCATGCAGTTACCATCATGTATATATCATTCTCTATAGTATACTCAAAATTTCTATTTATACTGTGAACATAATTATAGTTCTTTATTGTACTTACTATTGAGATATGTATTAAAAAATCACAGTACATAAAATGGAAGGAAATATTTTTGAGGGTAAATTATGGTTGTTTCTATGATCTAATTAGTAAAAAGATAAAAGAATAATGAAAAGTAATAGCAAAATTTAAAATAGCAAAGATGAGTTTTAATTCTAATTGAAGCAACTGTGGTATGAATAAGCTGCTAAAATATGTGTATATATCTGAGACAATCTAGAGTAATATTGTAACCCATTCATTTTCTTAAGAAGGGAAAACAGGCCCTAGCCTGATGATGCAGTTGGTAGCAAACTGAACTGTAGCACTGGAAACCACACAGATGATTATGGATTTAGTTCCCTGATTTGGCCTGAAAACATGCTAGAACTGGGCCCATGAGCCTAAGATGCCAATGTACTGGGGGGCTGGGGAGAGGGGATTGTGGCGTGACATGATCATGTCCAGAGTGCTTCTCTCTCTCTCTTTCTCTCTCTTGTGTATGTATATGCATGCTCTATCATGAATAACATTAATGAAACTTGAAAAAAATAAGAAACCAAACACATAAATGAAAGTTCTGTATCCAAGTTTTGGACAGTAAAATACACATTGGCAGAAGAATAAATAATTATACAATAGAGAGTATGCACTTAATGTGTTTCACAGGTCTTTACTTATCTTCTCTTCTATGTGAAGGACCACTTAGCACCAGGGATATGCAAAGTATTAGATCCCTATAATAATAGGTTAGCAATCTGGGTCCCCAGATATTTTAGTGGAGAAAAATATAAATCCTTAATACCAAGTTAAATACTAAATTTAATTTTAAAATCTAAGATGTATAATAATCAGATAATTATATTAAGTAATATCTTTTTTTCAAAACTCAATTATATAATAGAATGAACTAGCATCAGGCTTTCAGATGTGTAATTTAAGAAAATATTTATTTTTAATACACAGTTTCTATATTCATTACTTGAAAATTCAGTTCATTATTATAGTCTCAGAGAAGTTAGATTGACATAATATTTCTACAGTATTATGGATAGTTGACTTTCAAATGCAAATATGTTGCACTTGGTATTATTTAATATTGTCATACAATTTATTAATATTTCAGACTAATTTTATTCTTACCTACAATATATGCCATCTTATTTTCATTATTTCAAAAGATAAGGGATAGAATTAAATGAATTTGTCCCCAAGTCCCAAGCAATTAGGTTCCTCTCTTACAGATCATAATATTACAATAAGATAGCACTAGGTAGTGTTATTAATTCAGTGCTTGTCATTCATAATGACATACTTTTCTAATTGTTTTGTAGTAGATCAGGATTTTACTTAAATACAGATGCAAAAATTAGACATTATTTTCTAAAAAATTATTTAATTAAATGCTAAGAAAAAACTATGCAATAGTATAAAATAAAAATAATTATATAATCATGCTCTAAGTGCATACCTTTATATTGTCTCCATTCAGTTTTTGAGACATTTTAAGGCTAACTATCTACAGTAGTAAATGTAGCTTTTAGTTTTTTAGTAGTCTGAAACTAGGCATACCTAACTATTGCTTTCTTGAATACTGAGTGGTTTGTTTTTGCTTAAAGTATCATTTCTCACAGGATAGATTAAAAACATTTTGTTGACTTATTCTACTAATTGAATATATTTCTGAAACTTTCTCAAAGGCATAGAAAATTTAAAAAAAAATGTTAAAATCACTAAACCCTAGCTTTATAATCTTCACATAGTAAGCTATAAGGTTAATTTATGGATTTTTTCAGCTGGTCGCATTTTGCATTATATTGTCTTAAATTAACATCTGTAGCCTGATCTATATGTCCTCACATTATCATTTTCTTTTCCCATTTCACCCTCACACATGGGATTAAAAGATCTTTTTCCGTGTAACCTATGTGAGAATTTCTGTGTTTTCACTCCCATCTGTTTTCAATTTAGAACTTTTTTGGAAAAGCTAACTGGTAAATAACATGTAGCTAAGTGACCAGGATGTTTGAGTTGAACATTTATGTCTTTCATAGGACATATTATGACACTGTTTAATAAACATGGGTGGAACTTTGAGTATATCAAATTTCCACATATGTTCTGCAGCGTGTTCAGCTACCACTGACAAGAAAAAAAAACCTCTCTCTAAGCACTTGCACTGTTAAGCAGGCATTGGGATTTACAAGACATCACTAATATTAGGGGACACAGCAAATCAGAAAAGTTTTTCTAAACTTTAAGCCTGAAGAAAATTTGGTAATTACAGGAAAGATTCAATCATTGATATTGTCATGGTGGCATTTAATGATGTTTATGCAGAGACAATTGTTAGGACATCTAAACCCGATATTCATCTAGTTTTGACACTAGTTATAAAATAAATGAAATCACCATTCTTTTTCTACTTTTGCACAACTAGTTGCTATTTATATTGAGTAAGTATGTTCTACCCTAGTGTTTGTGTGCAGGAAACTGACATGTCTACCTAGATATTTATTAAAGTATCCAAGATTATATACATTGGGCAACTCTCTCATATTATGCATAGAAATTAATTTTATACTGACTTTTATTTTTTATTTCAATTTATTTATTTGCATTCATTCACTGTACGTCATTACAGCATACAAAATGAGATTTTCCATCCAGAGTACACTGTATATTGTCTCAATCAAGCACATCAACAAACATGTTATTGTCAGCAAATGATCTTCCATTTCTTGTTTTCTGTATGTTTTGCTTTTTTTCCCCCCCATCCTTGATTCCCTATCTCTTACCCTGCCATCTCCCACTCTCCTCCCACATTGTCTCTGGTATCTATGTTTGCTTTCTATACTGTTTTCCCCCCACATTTTATTGAATCACCAAAGACCCTAATCAATCCAAATACCCTCATAGCAAACACAAGTGACACACACATTTCCATGAACACAAGTCTAACTTTACGCATCCTATAAAGTAGCACCTAGCTGGGGCTACATATCCTACTGCAGTCATTGAATAGATAGATTTTTTTTCTGAAACTTTTTTTTTGTAACTCAATTTACATTCCTTCCATAAGCATCATCCCAGCACACAAAATGCGATCTCCCATCCAGCACACACTGCATAGTGACTCAATCATGCACATTACAAAAAA
>NW_006159452.1:2969445-2969715 GCF_000334495.1 Tupaia belangeri chinensis | reverse complement strand
CTTTGTATTTCCTGGGACTGGATCTTCGAATGCCTCTCTAGATTTGGAAAGTTTTCTTGCAGGATTTCATGGAATAGATTATCAATGCCCTTATGAGTCTCTTCACCTTCTGGAATGCCAATTATCCGGATACTTGGACATTTGATGGTATCTAGTACTTCTTGCATATTATTCTCAAATTTTTGGGCCATTTTCTCAGTCTTTGTGGTGGATTTTTCTAGGCCAGCCATTTTCTCTTCTACATCTGATATTCTCTTTTCTGTATGCTCT
>NW_006159452.1:2950003-2969303 GCF_000334495.1 Tupaia belangeri chinensis | reverse complement strand
CATTATCTCTCTTCTCTTCCATCTCTGTTAGCTTAGACATTATGAATGATCTAAATTCCTTATTAGACATTTCCATGATTTTCACTGAACTGCTTGTGGATGAAGAAGAGTTACTCTTTTCCCTTGGAGGAGAGCTATTTTCTTATTTTCCCATATTTCTTGTGATCCAGCAGTGATTTCTTGTCATCTGATGGATGGTGAGTTTCCTTCTAATTCTTGAAGTTCAGCCGCTAGCTCGTTTGCTGGAGCCTGAATTATCAGTAGAAAATCTTCATTCCCTGAAAAATCTAGTTCACTCTATACTGACTTTTAATAATATTTTAAGGTCTTTGTTATCTTCTCCCCAGGACATAAATAATTTAAATATTTACTTAAGAAAAAATGGCATTTACATATTACTTTTCTGCATAAATGTGGAGAAACAAACATTTTAGAGTACTCCCTTTTTTAAAAAAACATGAATGCTTCTGTATAGTGTTTTGTTGTGGAAGTACTAGAATCATAATAAAAGGTGCTTTTTAAAAGATGGCCTTGGGGGAGCCAGCAGGTGGTGTGGTGGTTGAGGCACTGGACTCCCATGTGGTTGACCTTGATTCAAGTCCCAGACCCAGTGGCATGAAACTCATGCAAGATACATGTGTGTGCATGCCCAGAATCTTGAAAGACGAATAGAGAGTAAGGGGTTGCTGTGCAGCTCTCTCCTCGAGGGAATGATTTCTCACTTTTTTGTCTCTCTGTCTCTGGTGAGCACATGTAATCTATGGCAACAATCTCTCTAAAAAAATAATAAAATGATCTTGTGATATATATAGGCACTGTTTATAAATATATAATGAACACATCATGATTTTATATCCGTCAATCTAATCAGCTTGTCTTTAGAAACAAATAATAAGGCTTCATCCTTGCTTAAGAAAGATCTTTATAAAGGTGCTTAGACATTAGAAATTAGATATTTTAAAGATGTCATTAGATATAAAGTAATAAATTGATGATTAAATCTGGTTTGCTTTTTTTGACACCTAGGTTACAGTTGCATATAAATACAAAAAAAATTAACAGACTAAATGTAACTTTTCAGTTGACATAAGTTCTTACAGAAATCTGAGTAATTGCTATTTTGTAATATAAAGAATGTAATTAGAGTACTGTGTTTGGTTTTGTAGGTCTGCAGTATGTCATAAAACTATATCAACAGTAGTCAATAACATGATAACAACATGCCCTGTATGTTTTGAAATGGTGCCTCTAAGCACAATGTTTTTAGGAAAACAATCTCTAAATCATAAAAATTAATAAAAAAGGGGCCAGCAGGTGGCATAGTTGTTAAGATATTGGACTTCCACATGATTGACCACAGTTCAAGTCCCAGACCCAGTAGCTTCAAATTCACACAGGGTGCATGTGCATATGTATCTAAAACCCAAGAAAAGAATGATGGAGAAGGATGGAGGAGATGGGATTGCGGTGTGGCCATCTTCCAAGGGGGTGATTTCTTACTTTCTCACTCTCTCTCTCTCTCTCTCTTTCTCTCTGGAAAGTGCATGTACCCTATAGCAAAAACCTTTAAAAAAATAAAAAATAAGTCAACACAGGGTGATTTCTCACTCTCTCTCTATCTCTCTATATCTCAACACATAAAATCCTTTCTTTCTTATGAAGCAAGTCTGAGAAAGAGGGACTAAAGGAAAGATACCATTAATCTGATGAATGAACAAAGAGCTCCTGTGTTCTGTGGAGGTGTGGATGGGTCAGGAAAAGGTGAAACATGAAATGGATGCCAGTAAAAGATCTTGATCACAAAGTTGGCCTTTCCACACACAGCTGGCAGCCCACCATGCAGTATGGATGGATGACACCTTAAACTCCAACTCTTCATCTTAGATTTTTTCTAGGGAAATGCTGGAACCTGTGAATCTTGATCCAGGAGAAGACATCAATAATACAGTAGCCATCAGCTATATTTATATCCAACAGTCATTTCACTGGGTCCAGTGAGGCACAGGTTCATTAAATAGTCCCCTTTCTCTCTATTACTGGCTAATAAAAAAGTGGGTCTAGTTTAGAAGAAACAGGCTGAAGTACTAGGGAGACCTGAAATGTACCATTGGCATATTACTAAAGGCATCTCAGGAACTACTCTGCAGAATGAGGTTAAATCTGAATTCTGCCTGTTTATTTTCAATATTGTTAACTAAAATTGGAAGATCAGAACAGTTTTGGCACTGAACTGACATTTCATTTTGTTTGAATCTCAGCTCCACTTTATTACAGAACACCACAAGCCAGAAAGCAACCAGCCTAGATTGGTATGTGTGCTGGTGCCAAGAGAGCTAATCAGGGTCTAGCATATGGGGCATTTGAACAAGGAAATGGATGTTAACTATCTGGTTGTGCATTTGGACTGCTTCAGAAGCATCTGAGGTTTGCTTGGTAACCTGAGCAGTAGCCAGGAGAGAATAGAACAGCTGTGACCACTCTACCTGTAAGTGGCCTAAATTATACCCTTTGGCCTTCCTACCATCTCCATCTGAAAATTCTTGTTTGGCTTTCTGAATGCTTTCCTAAACTGCCTAAGAGCAAGTTGAGGAAAGTATATTTCTAGATACAGAGATAAAATTGTTGCTGATGTCCTATATTCAAATTCAGTGAATATTTATTGAATTTTTAGTATGCATCAGGCAGCATATAAATTACATCCATTGACATGAAAACTAAAACAATGGGCAAGAGCAATTATGAAGCCAGATTATATGGGTTTGAATTAAGGTTCCTGCTATTTTGCAGTGTGTGACAGCAGCATTCTCATTTCTACGTGTTTCCTTTTTCTCATCTGTATAGAATGGGGATTTTAATAGAAGTGATCATTGTATTAAATAGATGAACTAAACATAGGCATGCTGTGTGTACTCCAGTCAGTACCAGGAACACTAGAAGCACAACATAAATGACCAGTATTACTCACACACACACACACACACACACACACACACACACACACACACCTTTGCTTAATATTTTATCTCCTGATATAAAATAGATAGTATTATACTCCTTTTACTAAGAGAACAGATTCAGCAAGATTAAGGGGTATTTCTGTGGCTATGAAGTTATGCAGGGGCAATTCAATTCAAATAAAAGGTTTTATATATATTTCCAATTAGCTTAAAAATAATACTATAATTTCTGTTCAGGAAGATGACTTCAATTGTCCTCTGCTCCCTTTGCTTTTTTTAGTTGTTATCACTGTTAAGTTGTTCTTGTTTTGTTTTGTTTAACTGAAATGGCTGTCCCCACTTAGACCATCTTTCTAAGCATTTAGAAAGCTGTCTTTGACTCTCCTTCTGGAAACTGTCTTCACTTCTGGACCTACACTCATCTTCAGTTTCCTTACAACTTCATCAGTGCATCTTCTCAGTCTCTTTTGGGGTTCTTGAATTTCATCTCTATTTTGGAAAGCCCCAGGATTACAATTCTTGGACTTAGCATCTTTTTCTACATGCTTTTCTTGCATAATTTTTATCTAATCCAGTGACTTTAAATACTATCTATAAACTAATGACTTCCAAATATTTATCTCTATTCTGGCTCTCTCCATTATAATGTGCATTCTTACATTCTGCTTTCCATGTGACATCTCAAACTGAATATCTGATATTATTCCCATTAATCTGCTTTCTATCAATCTATTTTCTTTTTTCTTTCTTTTTTGCAATCTTCCCTATGTTAACAAATGGTTGTTCTATCTTCCCAGGTGCACAGTCCAACAAATGTGTAAGTCACTTTAAATCTTCACATTCCCTAATACTCCACATGTGATATGTCAGGCAAATGTGTCAGATACACTACCAAATTATATATTCAGAATCTGAACACTTCTCACCACCTCTGCCACTACCTCCCTGGTATAAGCCACTCTCATGTCTCACCTCTTTTATTACAGGAGCTTCCCGCTAGTCCTCTCTGTATCTGTTCTAACACACATTGGTTTCTTCTGAACACAATAGTCAAAATAATTGTTCTAAAGTGTGAATAGAATCATAGCATTCTGATGGAAAAAGACCCAATTCTTATAACCATTTCTAAGGTCCTACCTGATATTTATTTCCCACATTAATCTCTCTACCCTCAACTCATTATTCTCTCGATCCCTCCCTCAGCTTCTATGACCCCCTTGCCCTTTCTTTCTTTTTTATTGAATGGTGGGGGGGAGTTTTTGCTGTAGGACATGTGCACTCACCAGAAAGAGAGGGACAGAGAGAAAGAAAGTGAGAAATTACTCCCCAGTGGGGATTGCCACGCCACAATCCCTTTTCCTCCATTCTCCTCTCGGGATCTTGGGCACACATGAACATGTGCCAGGTGTGAGTTTAAGTCACTAGGTCCAGTACTCGAACCGGGGTTGACTACATGGGAGTCCAGCAACATAGCCATTACGCTAACTGCTCGTCCCTCCTTGCTCTTTCTTGGACATGCCAGGATGTTCCTGGTTCTGAGCCTGTGCACTTTATGGTTCCCTTTACCTGTTGTGGTGCCTCTCCTTCAGTTATCTACATAGCTTGCTCCGAATTTCTCTCATCCTAATCTGTACTGAAATGTACCTCATCACTGACAACTTGTCTGGCTACTCAGTTACCATCACCCACTCTTAGCACTACTAATTTTTCTGTCCTTTATTTTTTTCTTTCTGTCCTTTTCTTTTTCCTTTTTCTTTCTTGTCTTTTATTTTTTTCTCCATAAAAATAAGCACCCTTTCTTATACTATATATTTTACTTAACTATCTGCTTATTTTTAATCTCCTATAGAATGTAAATTCCAAGAGAAAAAAATTTTTTTTCTTATTTTGCTCACTGTTATATCTCCTGAGCCAACAACAGTGCCTGGCAGAGTTTAGGCACTTAATAAATATTTGTTGAATGTTTGAATTACTGTATTCAACTGAGCATGAAGTTACAGCATTGACTTAAGTGCTGCTTAGAATAAAGAAGAATGAAAATGTTTCATGCCTTCAAGAAAACTCAAATTTAGTTTAAGAAATAAAGAACATGAATATTTGCAGTATGAGACAGAATGTTATAAGTGGGATAAGATAGTAGAAGTAAAATACTAAGGGGAAGTAAGGTGGACTTTGAGAAAGTGACATCTAGAAATGGACACTGAATGTGTGATGGAATTTCAACCAGGGGAGGTAAGATAGGGATTGTAAGATTTATAAGACAAAAAGAATAACATGAACAAATCTGTACTGAAGTGAAAAAGTGTAGATTATATACAGAAAGTAGTCTGCATTTTAGTCTGACAAGATTATGAAGTATACGTATAAAGGAAGAAGGCATTGTTAGTGTGTAATGGACAATTCTTCGTTTATAGTTCACAGCTGATAGAAGCTCTGTACACCTTTTCTTCTGAGTATGAGAAACTGCATGGTTTCCACATTATACATCACCTTTTCTAACCTCTCCTTTGTCCATAGTCAATAAAATCAATGGATGGCAGAGTCCTGTGAATACCTTCATGTGAAAGTTCCTGTTTTCTCTAACTGTAGAGATTACTCAGGTGAATCAGGTTTTGCCTCATGGGAAATTGACCAATTACATAAGGAGTCAATCAGGCAAGGGCAACGGGAGTGTAACAGAAAGGTTAGGTGGCAGACAGAAGCCATGAGGGAACATTATTAAGCAGAAGTTATAGCTATTTACATAAAAAGAAGTTCTGACTAAGCAAATGTTTGATGAATGTTTGAGAAGAGATGGAGTGAAGTGAGAAAATAATATACAAAATAAAGAGTGACCTGCTGATAGAAGGAGAATTATTCAAAAGACATACTGAGAGGTGCCTGGATTTAGTGAATACCTAAGCCATGTAATGAAGGTGTATTAAAGTCAATCAGATGTGTAAATTCCTGTTCCTACTGCTATTGGAGCCACAGAATGAGAGCTATGTATATCCTGAATGATACAAGACTTCTCTTCTTTGATTCCTATGAGAGCCTTTTCTATTGTATCTTATTGCCATGTGTAGCTATATCATATGTCTGTATTATTTAACATTGCATGAGTGAATTGCTGGTACTTGCAACTCAACGATCTTTGCACAAACTGTTTGCCCTGGAGTCATTGGCTTCTTTCTTCTGAACTGTGACACACCAGATGAAATGTCCTTGATAAATGTTTTTCAAGGTCCTACATAGCCATGAAAAAAAGAAAAAGAAAAAAAAAAGTATGATTTTTTCCCCACTGAATAATTACTTGTCTGTTTCTATATAAAATGGTGTTATCTCAAATTGGCCCATTGTTATATTTTTGACAGCTGGGGACAGAAAATAAAACTAGCTTAGTGAAAACTTATGCAACTGACTCTCCCCCCCCCTTTCATTTCATTTGGTGCTTTTGTTTTATCTTGTATGTCTTGCCCATGAAAGATGCTACCATCCTGGAAAGATGGGAATTTAATTGCTCTCATCAAACATACAGCCTAATAAATTGCTTATGCTGGCAGAGAAAATTAGAAGTAGCTTTAATATGAGCAAAAGTCTTTTTAATATGGCAGATTTTATATCATGTAGATGTATGTAACTAGATTTCTTCATATAACTTGCCATCTGTCATTGAGTATTAACATGATTGCTGCAGTTGATGTTATTATATGCATCAATACAATGATAAATGAATTTTATATGCATATATGTATTAGTTTCCAAATTTTCTCTTAAAGAAAAAAACGTAAAATACCATTGTGCTATTTTGACGTGAGTTTATATTCATAAAGTAGAGAACTATTTTAATTCTACTTCATTTGTAATACTTAGTTTTGCTTTCCTGGACCTACCGATGCAAAGTGGGTCACTTAAAAGCCATATTAAAATAAATTGAAGATTTTCCTCTCAGTTGTTGTTCCCATCTATTCAAACATAATTCAAACTCATGCATTAACAGAATTTGTTTCTTTTTCTCTAGAGGAAGATATTTTATGCAAGGGAACCCATATTTCTCTAATTTTCAAATCAAAAGTAGTCTAGTTTAATGTAATTTCACAGAAATTTTTTTTAAGGAAACTAACAAGGTCTTCTGCTTTGTTCTAAACTAACACTTTAAAATGTCATAAAATATGAATATAGACAAACAATTTGAGAAACAAAACTTAGAAGAACAAAGTCAAAAGAGAAAATCACTTTTTGTCAGGTGAATCAGCATCAAAGTTATTACAAACTGCTTCTATACTGCACTGTTGTTTCAATGTTTATAAAATCTTTAAAGAACATAACAGAAAAAATACTAAATCAGCATAATCACCCAAGGCTATAACAATATTATCAAGAAGAGACATAGAGAAAGAAGGAATTGACATGGTGGGTTAGTACAAGAAGATATTCACAAGTGCTTAATGCAATAATTATTTACAAGTACATATATGTGTATATGAAAAGTTCCAAAAAGGGAAGGTTATGGGACCTGATTTTTAGTTACATGTTGAAATTTTAGTATATAGGGATGATACTATGTGGAAGAGTATTCTTCTCAGTAAATCAGTATTTCTCATGTCCTAAGCTGTAAGTAGCTTTTTCATTTGAAAAGATAGAGGAATCACCCAAGCAAGTACTTACATCTCAGCTACATAAAATACTGAGCATGCTTATAATAATGTCTCGTTAATCCTCAGGCATGATTAAAATCTAAAAAAACAGACTTTTCTCAAATAATAAACATTAATAATTCAAGAAGATAGAGCTGCTCCCAAATTCTTACTGCATCTTTTAAATTGTTTATCAGTTGTACAACTATGTATTTATTTAAACTCCAAAACAGTATTTCATAAAGTTAATTTTAAAGGTCTGAAATTTTGTATGTGTGTTTTATATATGTATGTGATTATGAGTGTGTGCATATTGAATGTGACTCTGCTGATCTATTATGACAAAATTAATTGATGTATTTATTCAGTCATTCAAGAAATAGTGTCTGTAATGTCCCAGGAATTAATTATTCTATCATATAACAATTAATAAGGTACATACCTGACTCAAACAACTTACAACTCACAGGGGGTACAATACAAAAAATAAGAAACAAGCACAATATAATGACGTACATAAGGTAGAGATAGGATTCTTTTCACTTGCAGGAAGAATACATGCAGATAGCATTTGATGTGGGGACCAAGTGAATATGGAGCTCCAGGACAAATATAACTGTCCAAATCCAGTCACATGGTAGACCAAACTAAATTTAAAAGTTTGCCTTCTAAAGGCAAAAAAAAAAAAAAAAATGACTAATAACTTTTAAACCTGAGAGTCTCTTTTTAAATTACTATTACTATTATGAGTAATAATAATACTATTATTACTATTAAAAATAAAATAAGAGGAAAGAGGGAAATAAGAGGGACATAACCAAAAGAGTACTACTATAAGTTATTATAATAATGCAGTGAGGCTTTAGAGTTGGGGTTTAGGATATTAGTCTTGAATTTAGGGCCCTGTAGCCCCTGGGCTTTCACTTCCACTAAGAAATAGGTGATAATGTGTGAGGACAGACAGAAATTTGAAACTGAGACCCGTGAATAAAGCCAGAATCTGGAAGGGCTGAGTCTTCCATGGAACAGGAACTGAAATTACAAATAGGATAACAGAAGGAAGAAGAAAGTTTGACTCTGTTTGAATGAAGGAAGGAAAAATGCTTCTTTAGAAAATCAAAATTCAAAACTTGTTTCCATACAGGGTATGATATAAAAATTTTAATTTCTTCATGGTAGAGATCTCCAAATAGACATCACAACATAAAAATTTATCTTAGGGAAATGAAACCCTTTGGGCATTTGGAAAAATAGGATGCAAAACTACTCTGAAGGAATACTTCCAACCCAAATGTATAGAGTCCCACAAGGATATAATCCCCAGTGAAAGTCAGTCCAACTTGTCCTCTACCCTGCACTATTACAGAAATCACCTGCATTGGATGAGAGTTAGAAAACACAAGAAATAGAGTCAGCAACTATTCATAAGAATTTGAGATGATAGAAAAATCAAAAAAAGACCATAAAGGGAACCAGCAGTTAGCGTAATGGCTATGTCGCTGGATTCCCACGTAGTCGACCGTGGTTCGTGGCAACTATTCATAAGAATTTGAGATGATAGAAAAATCAAAAAAAGACCATAAAATGTAAATATGAGCTCAAGGGTGGCAATAGTCTTTTTTTACCTGTCTTACTTAGGCTTAAGATAATTTTACAATTTTTAAATGGATTAATGTATTTAAAATGAAGATTCAAAGGGAAATATATTTTTTTAAAAAGATAAAATGGAAAGTGAATTGTCAAAGTTGAAAAAGAACTAAATAGATCATCTAGAAATAAAAAACTAGAGATATTCAATTTTGAAAGTTTAATAAATAAGAGAAGGGTTAAAAATCTAATTAGACTAAATTGTGCCCAAGGAGAAAAATCTGAGTGTATCCCCAAATTTGGCAAATTGAAGAAGAGAACATATGAGAAAATATTTGAGACATGGCAAATGTAATAACAGAATCTATGTCTCTAACTATTGGTCTGAAATAGGATAAGAGAAGGAGAATGGAGAAGAGGGAATATTAAAAGAGCTAATGAATGAGAAATTTCCAGAATTTATGAAATATGTTAATCCTGATTGAAATCCACAGTGAGTTCTTAACAGATTATATAAAATAAATCAATTCATGAACACTATGTACAGATGAATTAAATTAGTTGAACAACAGGGTTTTAAAACACAACATTGGAGGGGCCAGCAGGTGGTGGTTAAGGTGCTGGATTCCCACATGGCCAACCACAGTTTGAATTCTGGACATAGCAGGTTGAAAATCAAGCCAGACACATGTGTGAGCATGGCCATAATCCCAGGAGGAGAATGTAGAAGGGATTGCAGCAGGTCACCCTTTTATTTTGTTTTATTTTGGTGGGTGGGTGGGGACGATGATTTCTAACTTCTCTCTCTCTCTCTCTCCTGTGAGGATATGCATTCTATGCCAAAACCTAAACAAACAAACAAACAAACCAAAACCAAAACAAACAAACAAAACACAAAGAATTGGAGATTAGAAAGCAATAAAATGGTCTTTTCAAAGTGCTATGAGGAAATAATTGTCAAAGTAATCCTTTAAAGCAGAATTACTAAACAAGTGATAACAACTAAGGTTGAAATAAAGACATTTTCAGGCAAGCAAATACTACAGAGGTTTCTTTATACAGATACTCTCCGAACTGCTGTATAATGTACTTCAGGAAAAAAAAAATGTAAGCAAGTAGAAAAATATGAGTCATTAGCAATGGTAAGGAAAGACCTGAGAAACAAACAGGCAGACATAAATGTAATCCGTGGCTCTTGGGGCAGCTAATATAAAGATGAAAATAAAATATAAGACAGAAATGATAGAATAGTATCTCATTGGGGTGATCATACACAAGCATTCTAATGTCTTTGTGTTAGGAATGAAAGAAATTTCCATTAACCTATTCATTACAGTAAAATGTGACTACAGTTTAAACTACAAGGGTTATCAGAATATAAAATAGATATAATTTTAATGCTAATAAATAGAATAGGGAAATTAAAAAAAAAAACTGATTAGGCCATTGATAAAATAAATACCAAAAAATGTGAATTAAAAGCAAATAACCAAAGCAAAACAGAGAAAGATGTACATGTATTTAAAAACCAGGGATGGTAGCCACATTTGGGAGCTACAGGTGATTCCAAATGGCTGGAGAAAAGGCAGATTGAGTGTAGGGGGAAAAAGGACTAGGGTACCATAAGATGATGCTAACGAGGTGATCGAGAGTCATAAATCTCCATGTTCCAGATCAAAAGCCACAAAAGAGTCTTAAGAGAAATGGAATGTCTAGATTTGGGTGCAATGAATGATCATTCTAGATACAGTGAATGGTACATGGGAAAGGTAGACTGGAGGCAACCACACCAGTTAGCCAGTGAAATATAAAAATGGCTTAATAAACGGCAGTAGCAAAGGGAGGAAAGACAGGTGACAGACTAGGGAATAAACAAAACTGATGAATTGATATAATTTGGAGAATAATTTGAGTAGTGAAGGGAGAAGAGAATAAAAGATAAAAACTAGGTATGTGGCTTAAATAATAAAGTGAAGAAGGCTATGATTCAGTAAGACATCGAACATCTAATTAGGAATAGTTTTAATGATAATTAAATTGTCAGTTTGAATGAGGTTATGTTGAGAACAATTACACCACAGATTTGGGGGGGGGGGGATGCTCAGGTTAAATTTTTATTTTTGAGAGCCAGCTCACCAGTACATGAGTGAAATTTGGATATTTGTGCTAGAAATCTGATAGGATATCTATATAGAGAGGATCAGTAGATAATAGGTTAATTGTGTCCAGATCTAAGCAAAGAAGTCATTTGGAGATGTAGATTTAGGACTCAGGTACTTTGGGCAATTGAATTGTTTACTAACAAATTTTCACATATTCAGAGAGAATATTCATAATAATCTGGGTAAAGCAATTTTTTAATATTTTTTTTAAGAGAGATTTTTGCTAGAGACACAAAGCGAGAAATCACTTCCCACAGTAGATGGCCATGCTGCAATTCCCTTCTCCTCTCAGAATTTTGGGAATACAAGCATACATGCCTAGCATAAATTTTTATTTGCTGGGTCCAGGACTCAAGCCACGGTTGACTACATGGTAGTCCAGTGACATAACCATTGCACCATCTGCTAGTCCCCATTTTTAAATATTCTTTAATACATCAAAAAGTAGTCTGACTTTTGCCTTTGCTTTATTTTACATGCTATATATAGAACTAAATGTATTTTCTATGTATACATAGTTCATTTTTCCTCAAGGTGTTCTTTTGTTGCTAATTATGTCATTTACCTAAATTAATTCTGTGATAGGCCGTACCTGTTAATTAACTTACGGTCTCTTAACGCCAAACCTACTTCCCTCTTCTCTTGCTTTGTGTTATAGAGCTATTCCCTGTCATTTCTCTTTTGTCAGATGACTCAGCGTTAGGCTTTGTCAATAGCAGTTACTGGAGTGTGATATAAGACACAGCAGAAGAAAGGTGGTCTTTTCTAATTCAGGTGTCACTTGTTCCATCCTTAGTATGGGAAGACAGGTGGGATCTCTGCAGTGGTTGCTCTTAACTCTACTAGCTGCTGGAGAATTGCACCAGCAGCCCAGTAGTGGTGGGCTAATACAGCCCATGGTACCAGAAGGCACCAGCTTCAGTAGACACTATAGGCAATCCTGAACGTGGCTTCCAGTGGACCAGTTCTGACCCAAGATATCCTGGCAAATATTTTAGCCATCATATCCCTCCTAACAGCTCAGAATCACCTTGGTGACAGAGAGATGGGAGAAGGTACAATCTGACTGCTGCTTTCAGTTTTCTTTCTTAGCTTTAGAGGTAGAACTTTCTCCTTAAATAGGTTATTACTGTATTTTGTAGAGTTATTTTACCTTTTTAGACATTAACTATATTTTATTACTTAATAATTCTTTATATTAAATTTTTTCTGTTGAAATTATTGTTGTGTTTTGTCTTTTCTGGATCCTGACTAATACATGGACCATATGGGAAGTGGACTGGCCTTTTCTGTGAAAAACAAGCAAGCAAACAAACAAACAAACAGAAAAACAAAGATAGCTTCTGACACCTATTAAGACAGTGGGGAAATATTTTTTATGTAAATAGCATTTTTGAAGACTTGTATTTTAAAAGTAATATGCTTTCAGAATTCTCTGTGAGGGTCTATATCTGACTATTTTGGACACACCACTGCTTTTAGAAGAAAAGGAGGATATTTTTATTCTAATTAAGATGTCTTTTATCTTTTTTCTGATTTTCCCATGTAAATCATGTAATTCTCATTTTTACCTATGTAACTAGGATGTAATATCTACTTATTATTTTTCTCTCCTTTTTTTCATTATTCTATTGATAATATTAATTTTTTGTGGTCTAGTTCATGTTATGATTTTTTCCCCAGCATATCTACCACTCCCTCTCACATAGATTATCTGCTACTCATTTATCTGCCCACTCTGATCTCAAGATGCATCACAAATTAAAGATTTTGTTTGATTACTACAACTAAATATTACACTTCTTTTAAATCTCTGTAAGATTTTATATTTCTTTTATGGGAAAAATGTTAATTTTTTTTGCTACTCTTCTTCTCTCAAGTCTATTATTTCATTTAAAAAACTTTTAAAGATATGTATATGAGGGGCTAGAAGGTGGCGTAGAGGTTAAGGCAATGGATCCCATATGGCTGACTGCACAGTTTGAGTCCTGTACCAGAGGCTTGAAAATCACACCAAATGTGTGTGCAGGCACATGCATGCCCAAAATACCAAGAGGATAATGGAGGAGAAGGGAATGTGGCATGACCATTTCCCCTGGGGTTGAAATTCATTTTCTCTGTTCCTCTCTGTCTCTGTCTTTCTCTTATGCACATGAGCCCTATGGCCAAAACTAGGGAAAAAAAAAAAAAAACTATAAGAACACAAAGTAGACTTGTGGTTGCTACAGGTGTGGGGAAGGGAGAATAGCATTGATAGTTCATGGATATTGTTTCTTTTGTGCTGACTGGAGTGTTCTAGAATAAAATAGTGGTAATGATTACACAACTGTATGAATATACTGAAAACTACTGAGTGTACACTTTAAAAGGGTGAATTTTATGGAATGCAAAATCTATCGAGAAAACTGTTTTAAATGTTTTAAGACTGATTTTGATAAGAATGATACACAGTAGACAATTGTTAAAATATTAGAAGTGGATTAACATTGATATTCATTGTTAATAGTGTTTAAAAAAAAACAGTGATACTTGGCAGGGCTATTACTATAAATAAATATAGGTAACAATTAACCTTAACTGAGTATTAAGTTCCTGTGATACAAGTGCAAAAAAGGAAAAACAATGGGCTTATTGTTCTGTTCATTTTATAATTCTGTCAGGGTTTTCCTTGGGAAGATGACTTTAAAATGGATATTACTTTTAAGGAAAAAATGGAAAGAAGCAAGACTGGACAAAGGAAGTTGTCACCAAAAAAATCAGCTGACTGCTGAGGGCTGCTCTGAGGCTGAGATAGACCTTTAGAGTTGTCACAAGTTGATGTAAGGGAATAGGGTCCTTGAACCCTAACATTAATCATGTGAGCTGCCCGAGAAAGGAGTGTTCTTTGTAGGGGGAATCTTCATCTGAAACAATTCCTTGGAAGACCAGCTAACAAGCTTTTCAGTAATAGAGGGAATAGTTTCTCGTTGTAAAATGTAATCTGGGAAACAAAGAAGAGATTGCTAATTTGTTTTACAAATACTGTGTCTGTCATTTGCTGTTATTAGGAAGGGCTGTGTTTTGCAGAACTGACCATCATTAAATCTGTAGAACTGAACTGAAACCCAAGTCATGTGCATGTTGGGGGGAGGGCAACTTGTGAGTGTGGAAAGAAGTAGGTTTAAAACAGTGTCAAGTTTTAATGGTACTTAGTATCTGACTGAGACCAAAGAAACTAACAAAAAAAGAAAAGGAAACTGTAAAGAAAAATAAAATGTTTGATGTAACAGCAGAACAGATGCCATAAGGAATTATACTACATGATTAATTGCCAAATGAGCCACATTAAATCCTTGCTGGAACAAATAAAAATAAATTACCAAATTAATGATACAGGCGATCGTTGCTACAGGAGTTCAGTTCAGAAGAAAGTTAAACTGAGGAGTTAGAGATGAGGCTGAATGCTAATTAGAAATTGAGACTGCTTTTTCTGGTATCCTAGGTGTGTTTGAAGGTGTCTGACAAAGGATGGTGAAGACTTTAGTAAGAATTTATCTGGCAATGGTGCAATAGATTAGAGTGGGAAGAGACTGGAGCATGTAGACCACTGACAGGCAATTTCCAAAGTCTGGATATGAAGTTGACAGAGGTGATGATGGGGACAGAATCAAATTCTTTCTAAAAGAGATTTCTGTGCCTTTCTTGTCTAAATTTCTTTCTCCCTCTGTTATCTCCCACAGGCTTCCCTGCTTGTTTTGCACATTATGATCTTTGGTAATTTGCTATCTTGTAACAAATATAACAATAATTAACATTATTTACATTTTACAGAGTGCTTTCACTGCTCATCTGACTCTGAAGCATATTGTCAGGCTGGACTGAAATTTTTATCTCCACTTTTAGGTGAAAAGCCAAAATGTAGTTGCTTAATGTAATCATTTTCCTCTTATAATATAAACTTCTTCATAAGCAATAGAGTTTATTTCTAACTTTACAGAGCTTAGAATAAGAACATAGTCAACAAATTTTAGTGGGATGAGTGGGAGCTCATATTTGAGATGCTGCAATCTCATAAAATTAGGTGTTATGGATCATGCTGCCAAGAGATGACTCGAAGTAATATTAAAGTTGACTTTTTCATTTTTTACTTCAGAATGAGCAAGGTTTAGTTTTTGAACAGATGACAGCTTCATATGTTACTTTAGGTGTAATATCACATTCAGGGACCTTTTTTCTCATGCTGTTGGAAAACTTTACAGAATTTTCAGATAAAATGTTCTATAAGTATTTCTCTAAAATGAATACACCCCCAATAAAAATGTATTTGTATATACTTATACCACATGAACAAAACCTTCAGAATAAAAAAAGAATATGTAATAATGAAATTGTAAACTGTTCAGTGTTAAATGCTGTAAGAATTTACTTCACAATTTCTGATAATCCATAAATAATGGTGATTTACTTAGTATAAAAAATAATTAATGTTCTTAAGATGCCTTGAAAAAGAGAGGATTCCATGACAATTTAGTAATGTAACTGAAGCAGCTTGAATTCCACATACTGGAATGAGCTCTCATATGCCAGTTTTATCCATATGTAATTTATTGTATCACTGTGGAAAGGTCATAGGGGTTGGAGTAGATGATCTCTGAATTTTACATCATATAGTAAATAAATTTACTCAACTGCCATTAAGTATTTAAGGTGTAATTGACTCTAAAGGACACCACAGTGAATAGGAAAGTCTTGTGCCTGTCTGGGAACTTGTATACTGGCATTGTGTATTTCATGAATGTGTTATATCAGAACTTGAGGTAGACACAGCTTGTGTTGCACAAAAAGCATAATTTACCAAAGCATATTCAAATAGCATATTTAAAAAAGCACAACTATAAAATAGGCCCAAGGCAGGGAAATATAGCATATGTGTGTTGGAGAAAAGTTGTATTTTACTTGCATAGTAGTGGAATTTTTACACTCTCAAAAGTCAAATGAAAACAGTTCCAATAAAGATACAACAAAATTTATTACTGAAAAGATCTTAAAGAAAATGAAAGCAGAACGGTGGTTGTTAGTTAGTGCTTGGTATTACTGAGTAAAATTCAGTAGAGTGGTGAGCAAAGCCAGTCTGAAGGAATTTAGTGTAAGTGAGTTGTAGTCAAGTGCAGGCAGTGGCATATGGGTTATGCTTAAAGACATATTTGTAGTTTAAAAGCATGAGTAAAAGCAGAAAAAGGGGTGAATTACTAGAATTCAGAATTGGAGGAATGTTTTTATGTTGTGATTTTTTAAGAAAGAGTAGAGAAAATGTGTAGACGAATAAGCATGTGGGAATGGAGTTGAGCAAGATAATGAAGTTTGGAAGCTGTGGACCAGGGCAAAGGCAGGTGGTTAGGCTTGGAGAACATGGAAATTAAAGAGGGAGGTGGGATAAAAGGAAATTTCTTTTTTCTTTTTTGAGAGAGATTTTCGCTATAGGGCGTGTGCGCTCGCCAGACAGACAGAGAAAGACATAGAGACAGAAAGCGAGAAATCACCCCCCAGGGGGGATGGTCACGCCACAATCCCTTCTCCATTCTCCTCTCGGGATCTTGGGCACGCACGCACATGCACCCGGCGTGAGTTTTAAGCCACCGGGTTCAGGACGTGAACCGCAGTCGACTACGTGGGAATCCAGCGACATAGCCATTACGCTAACTGCTGGTTCCCAAAAGGAAATTTCATGTTGAACATTCCCATGCTTTTTAATAAATTTGAAAATTTTTTAGAAGTTTGGAATAGCCACTTGTGAAACCATGATGGGGAGTCAAACATACAAAAACAAAAGAAGAAAAGGAGAGAGGGAGCAATGGAGGGAGAGAAGAAAGGTGAGAGGAGTAATGAGCTGAAGGAGTGGGTGTAGTCATGTTCTAATAAAATTCACTTATAGAAACAAGTGGCTGGTGGGCTAGTCAGGTGGTAGTGGTTGAGACTCTCACATGGTCACTGTGTGGTTCAGGGCCTTAATATTAGTAGCTTGGGAAACATGTCAGACACATGTACATGTGTGCTCAAAATCCTGAGAGGAGAGTGAAGGAGAAGGGGTTGCAGTCTGGTCATTGCCCCAGGGTGGTGACTTCTAACTTTCTCTTTCTCTCTCTCCATTTCCAGCAAGCACATGTGCACTATAAAAAAAAGGAACCAGCAGATTGCATAATGGTTATGTCACTGGACTTCCACATGGCTGACCATGGTTCCAGTCCTGAATCCAGTGGCTTGAAACTCACCCTAGGTGCATGTGCCTACATGCCCAAGAACACAAGAGGAGACTGGAGGAGAAGGGATTTTTGGCGTGGCTATCCCACCAGGGAGTGGTTTCTTGCTTTCTATCTCTTTGTCTGTTGTTGTCTCTCTAGCAATCGCAGGTGCCCTATAGCAAACATGTCTTTTAAATATATATATATGTGTATATATGTGTGTGTGTATATATTTATATTTATGTTTATATTATATTTATATTTATGTGTGTGTGTATGTGTGTATATACACACATAAACATACACACACACAGTGGCTGGTAGTTAAGGCACTGGGTCTTATATGACCAACTGGCAGTTCAAGTCCTGGATACCTGAGGCTTGAACACCTGCTGGGGGGACGGGGCTGGCAAGTGATGTGGTGGTTAAAAGAGCTAGATTCCCATGTGGCTGATGGTGAGTCTCATCTTGGACCTGGCTGGTGGCTTCCTTTCTCGCTTTCCCTTTCTCTCTGTCTGTCTCTCTCAGGTCAACTGAAAAAATAATAATAATTACAAATGTATTTAATTACATAAATAATTCTTTAAAAAAAATAAAAGAAAGGAAAAACATGCTGGAAATATTTGTGTGAATGCCCAAATCCTGAGAAGAGAATGCAGGAGAAGGAATTGCGGTGTGGCTATTCCCCCTGGGAGATGATTTCATACTTTCCCTCTCTCTCTTTCTCTCTCTGGTGAGCATATTCATCCTATGCCAAAAAAACCCTAAAACAAAAACAAAGACAAAACCAAATGGCAGGTTAGATGTAGTGTGGACTAAGGGCCATAATGTGCTGATTCCTCGTTTTGATAATATCAGATCTTATTTGGGTAGACAGATCAAATTAGATATAAGATTAGGGATCATACCTGTGTACATATATATACATGCAGAGAGACATATATGTATGTATATAAATGTGTAAATATGTATGTATGTGTATATATTTCCATGTATGACATGTATATATCTATATATGTCTACATATTATAGGTACATATGCATGTATGTATATGATGTATGTATCTATATGTGTCTATAGATACTCAAATCTATATGTATCTATACATTTACATATAGATACATATATATATGGATATATACACACACACACACACGCACACTAGAAGTCATCTGGAATCTCCAACTTCTTGAATCTCAGTAAGATCAAAGTGTTACAGATCTATTTTTGTGAACTTTGAGTCCTCTTGTTCTGATTTTCTGTTTCTACTAGTTCCTTTTTCCTCTGTGTGTTGCACCCTTTTCTTTATTTCTGTTAATCTAAATTCAATTCACATTATCTGATCCTCCTCCTCACCTCAAAAGCATATCCTTGCAGGCAAGAATGATGTGTGGAACATTTCTATTACTAAAAGTATGTAGGTCTATGGGAGTCTGTACATCATGAATCACATAGCAAATAACATCAAAGTTTAAACTGATTTTAGACATTCATATTCTCCTAAGACCTTTTAGTTATCATGCCACCAAAAGATTCACTCCTCAACTGACCCATACGGAATTGCTTATAAGCTTTTTTTCTTCTTCTTCTGTTTGTATCTTTTTTTATAACTATCAGGGAAAACAAATAAATGGATTATTGCATTACAGAGAATTTAGCTAACCTTAATTATTTTAATTTCTATCAACAACTATGTCTTAGAAATTGACCAATTTACCTAAGAGATTTAATTTATTCTAAGTGGTGACAGTTTCTTTCC
>NW_006159452.1:2923056-2949864 GCF_000334495.1 Tupaia belangeri chinensis | reverse complement strand
CCCTAAAGTTTAGCATTACTAGGGCATCTAATTTATGTTATCTCCTGTGCTCACAACCACACTCTGTGATTAATATTATCCTCTCTATTTCAATTGGTGACAGGAAGAATTGAGGAGGAGGGTCAAGAGATAAAGTCAAAATGAAAAGCAAAAGTAGTTTGTTTAGGAGAAAGGAATGGATTTAGAATGTGGTATTTTGTGAAGGTGGGCTTGATGGTAGTCTTTATTGAGATGAGAGATTATTAGTAGTTTCTATTTCAACTTCTGCCACCTTCCCATAAAGAGATCAAAGAGCCCCTTAAATAGAGGCAATATTTTCATTGCATGAGAAAGTGGGAAAAATAATTTAGACTCTTCTAGATCTCAGGGAGATATTACTCTAATAAAAATGCAAGTAATCCTTGAAGTAGAATAGACAAAATAGATTATTCTTTTTAAAAATGTCTTTATTTAAATTTTAACAAATCCCTATCTGAAACTTGTGTTGATTTTAGTATGTATAAAAATGACTAGGTTTGGATCTTCATAATTTAAGATCATTTTTGTAGTTAATACTGAATCAGCATGTAAGCCCAATGAAATGTAAACCTCATGACCATAGCAATTTTTGTCTGTTTTGTTCAGTGCTCTCTATTCTCTGGTACAAAGTAAATCCTGAATGCTAATTTGTTGAATGAATACTTTTTGAACATCCTCAATTTTATTTTTATTTATAAGAGAATGCATATGCTTATGTGAGAGGGAGAGAGAGAGAAATCACCCCTTCCCAATGGGATGTGATCACACTGCCATCCTAGTTCCTCCATTTCTCTCTCTTGTCAGTATTTTGGACTTGCACGCAAACATGCCTTGCATGTTTTTTAAGCCACCAGGACAGGGATTGGAACCAGAGTTGCTCATGTGCGATCTCTCTTTCAATACACAGCCCTTAACCACTGTGCTGTGTAGCCAATCCAAAGTATCCTCAGTTTTAAGAGTTAACTTGGCAGCTTTCAGAGTTTGGTTTTGCATGATTCCATGTATGCCCCATTCTGCTGCCATCGCCATTCATTCTATTTCACAATAAAAAAGAATTTTAACCAGTGTCATTGGGGCCACATTTCTTAAAGAATACATACAAATGGCCAAAAGGATGGAAAATTGCTCAACTTTACTAGTCATCGGGGAAATACAAATAAAAAGCATAATGAGATGTCACTTTGTTTCAGTAGACTACCATAAAAACAAAAGATAACAAATGTTGGTAAGAATATAGAGAAAAGAGAACACTTTGTCTCTTTTGGTGGGAATGTAAAATCATACAGCCATTACAGAGAACAGTATGAAGTCTCTTCCAAAAATTAAAAATAGAACTACCCTATGATTCGGCAATTTCACTACTGGATATATATCCAAAGAAAATGAAATTAGTACGTTGGAGTGATATCTGCACTCCCCCGTTTATTGCAACACTGTTCACAATATCAAAGAAATGGTATTAACCTAAATGTCCATCATCGATAAATGGAAACATAAATTGTGCTGAATAAACACCGTAGGATACTTATCAGCCATATAAAAGAAGGAAATTCTGTCATTTGTGACAACATAGATGAATTTTCCAATATCTTTGAGAACTCTTTAATGGAGGTGGAGATGGTGTTTTATCCAGGAACCTCTCACTGTATTTGCTTTTTCTGAATTTTCCCAACTCAGTCAGGTCTTCCAGCTGTTGTTGAATTATCCCCAAAATGAAACAAAATCCCTGTACCTTAATTATCTTAAAGCATCCACACAAAGACATGTGTTATGACAGAATTTACTGCATGATTGTATGGGTTGGACACATCTAGTAACTTTTAAATTGAATTTAATATTCAAACTTATTTAATTAAAAAAATGCTATATATAGGGTATATGGCTTGTTGGAGAGGGATTGGGGGCAGGGGGAGTGAGAAAGGAGCCCTGAAGAGGGATGCCTATGCCACAATCTCTTCTCTTCCATTCTCTTCTGGGATTTTGGGCATGCATGCAAATGTGCCCAGCATATTTATCAAGTAGTTGGGTCCAGGGCTTGAACTGTCTAGTCACCCATGTGGGATCCAGCTGCCTTAATCACTGTGCCAGCTACTTTTAAATTTTTGTTTTGTTTTGTTTTTTTGAGAGGTTTTTGCTATAGGGCGCATGCGCTCACCAGACAGACAGAGAGAGACAGAGAGAGACAGAAAGCGAGAAATCACCCCCCAGGGGGGATGGCTACACTGCAATCCCTTCTCCTCCGTGCTCCCCTCGGGATCTTGGGCACGCATGCACACGTACCCTGCGTGAGTTTTAAGCCACCGGGTCCTGGACACAAACTGCGGTTGACTACATGGGAGTCCAGCGACATAGCCATTACGCTAACTGCTGGTCCCTCTACTTTTAAATTTTTAATCCCACGTAATTGTATATATTGCTAGGATACCCTGTGATTTATCATTACAATGTGTAATGATCCAATCATGGTACTTAGTATATCCATCACTTCACATTTTTATTATTACTCTATATAGGGAACATTTAAAATCTGCTTTTTTAGCAAATTTGTAATCTATAATAATGTATTGTTAACTATTGTCACCCTTCTGTACTTTAGAACACTAGAACTTATTCCTCTTACCTAACTGTAATTTTGTATCTATTAACCCTAATACCTCTGTGACTCTCCCCAATCTCTAGTAATTGCTATTTTACTCCCTACTTCTATGAGCTCAATTTGTTAGTTTCTACATATGAAAGAGAACATTTGATTTTTTTCTTTCTTTGCCTGGATTTTTTCACTTAATGTAATTTCCTCCCATGCCCATCCAAGTTACCTCAAATGAAAGGGTATCACCGATAATGCTCTTAACGTCCAAATAATATCAGAGTGTACATGTGTGTATTACATTTTTAAAATCTATTCTCTGTTGATAAATATTTATGTTGATTCTATATCTTGGAATCCTTTCTTTTAAATATATGTTTAATAGTGTTCTATTTTTAGTTTCTGTCTGTTAAAGATAAGGTCTGGTTAAGTCACAATCCTGCTGCCTCAGCTTCCTGAATAGTGGAGACTAGAGGAGTATGCCAGTGAACCTAGTTATTTTTTAGTTTCTTGATGAACCTCCATACCATTTTCTAAAATGACTGTTATTAATTCACTTCCTACCAACAGTGTAAAAGAGTTTCTCTTTCACCAAATCCTCATCACCTCTGGTTATCCTTTCTTGGCATAATAGTCACTTCAATTGGGGTGAGATGATATATCATTGTGGTTTTGACCTGAATTCTATTGATAATTAGTGATGTAGAGCATTTTAAAATGTACTTTATGGTCATTTGTATGTCTTCTTTTGAGAAATGATGGTCCAGATTATATGCCCTCTTTTTAACTGAATTATTTGGGATTCTGTTGATAAATTCCTGTTTTTTGTTCATTTCTTTATTTGGAATATTCTTGTTATTATCTCTTGGGGGATGTATAGTTTGTAAATATTTTCTCCCATTCTGCAGGTTTTCTCTTCATTCTGTTGTTTGTTACCTTAGTATTTTAGTTTGATATAATTGAAATATGTCTATTTTTTTGCTGTTAATTGCCTGTACTTTAGAGGTGTTATCTAATTTTTGTTTTGCTTTGACCAATGTCTTTAAGTGTTCCTTCCATATAGTTTAGCATATATATGGCCTTTATTATGTTTAGGTACATGTCTTTTTCTTCTTTTAATTTTATTTTTTAACTTGTTTTATACATTCGATCACTGTATAACATTACAGCTTGTAAAATGAATTTTCCCAGCGAGGAACACTGCACACTAGTCCATCTAAAGATTACATCTAGAACACTAGAATCACCAGATAATTTTCAATTTTTATGTCCCTTAAATGTTTTGTTTCTTTATTTTTCTTGATTCCCTTTCTCTCAAGTTTGCTATAGTGTGCATATACTTGCCAAAGACAGACAGAAAGAGACAGAGACATAGAGAAGAAAAGTGAAAAATCTGGTGGATAGCTATGCCACAATCCCTTTCCCCCCATTTTCCTCTCAGGATTTTGGGCATGCACACACATGCACCCAGAGTATTTCAATCTCAGACCTTGCAGTTTGAGAGGTACATGCTTTCTATGCCTACTTTGTTAAACATTTTTATCTTACAAGGATGTTGTACAAGGGATCTTCAAAAAGTTTCTTAAAGGGACCAACAGATGACATAATGGTTATTTCACTAGACTCCCATGCGGCTGAACGTGTTTTGAGCCCTGGACCTAACAGTTTGAAACTCATGTTGTGTGTGTTTGCATGTATGTCCAAAATTCCAAGAGGAGAATGGAGGAGAAGGAATTATGGTATGGCTATCACCCCTATGGAGTGATTTTTTGCTTTTGGTCTCTCTGTTTCTCTCTGTCTCTTTGGAGAGTGCATACACCTAATAGCAAAAATCTAAAAAATAATAGATGTGTACTGTGAAAAAACTATATGTTTTAAAATTGATTTTGCATTAATTTGTACTTCAACCTAATTTTCCTAGAAGATTTAAAAAATCCCTTTATAGTTTATGTTTGTCTGCATCTATTGAGATGATCATATGGTTTCTGTTCTTTATTCTATTGACATAGTGCAAAATACTTATTCTTATTAATTTGAGTATTATCCTTGTATTCCTGGGATAAATCTCAGTTAATCTTTTTGGTAGGTAATCTTTTTAATGTGCTGTTGGATTTGATTTGTTAGTATTATAGAATTTAGTACTGAAGCCACCCAATCCTGGTCTTTTCTTTGTTGGGAGATTGTGTCTGTGCATGTGTGTCTATGTGTAAATGTGTGTATATGTTTATGTGATATTTTAGAAAGGATCTTACTGTGTTGAGTTCTTCCTGCCTCAAACTCCTGAGTAACTGAGGCTACACATGAATCCCATTGCACCTTGCTTTTCTGAGAATGAAAACCAAGCCTCCCATATGGCCTTAGCCTGCTAAACAGCAGTGTCCAGTAGGTGCCACCATGGCTGGTCCTGAATTATTATTATTATTATTATTATTATTATTATTATTTTGCTATAGAGCATATCCACTCACAAGAGAAAGAGAGAGAGAGAGAGAGAAAGAGAGAGAGAGAGAGAGAAAGGATAAAGCACTCCCCATGGGAAGTGGTCACACTTCCACACTTCCATTTTTGCCCTCCTTTCAGGATTTTGGGCAACCACACACTTGTGCCTGGTATGTTTCTCAAGCTGCCAGGACTAGGACTCAAACTACATGGTTGGCCTTCTGGAATCTGGCTGCCTTAACCACTAGACCATGGAGCTAGACCAGGAAACTTTTTATTACACATTCAATCTCCTTACTTATTATGGTCTGTACTAATTTTCTGTTTCTTCATGGTTTGATTTTAGTAGTAAACCTTTTTATTTTTTCTTTCTTCCCCTTATTTATTACTTATATTCTCTTTTGCTTCTATAATATCAACCTGGCTTATTGTTGAAATTCCTAATTGCTCTAATATACTCTTTTTACTATCATTTTAGTTTACTTATCCTTTTTTCCAGCTCTCTTTATTGCTTCTTAAGTTTAACAGTTTTTCATTGCTTTGTCTCAACTTATTTTAGGGACAACATAGTTCAGTGTTAAGTATGTGAGTTCTGGACTTAAACCTCGTTTTTAGTGCTAGACAACTTTTGATTACCTCTGTGATTTTAGGAAATTTACATTCTGTGCCCCAATGCCATGTTTAGTTAGTTTGTTTGCAAGAATGTAAAAATGTAATTAATGTAAAACACTTAGAATATATAGCATGATGGGCTGGACTCATCGTCTAATGATCCAGAGAGCTGGATTTCACGTGACTGACCACATTCAAATCTTGGGCCTTAGAAGTTTGAAAAATGGAGTAGGCACATGTACATGCATGCCCAATATTCCAAAACCAGGGAGACATGGAGGAGAAAGAATTGTAGTGTGGACCACACCTTACTAGGGATCCTTCCTCCCTTTCTCTCTTCCTCTGTCTCTTTGTCTTCCTGTCTCTGGTGAACACACATACTTTGTGGCAATTAAAAAAAGTATCAGAGTCAGCAGATGGTGTAATGGTTACGTGGCTGGACTCCCACATAGTCGACCATGGATGGAGTCCTGAACCCGGCGGCTTAAAACTCACAGCCGGTGCACGTGCCAGCATACCCAAAATTGTGAAAGGGCAATAGAGAAGAAAAAATTGTGGTGTGGCTATCTCCCCCTAGGGGGTGATTTCTTGCTTTCTGTCTCTCTGTCTCTCTCTCTCTCTGGCAAGTGCACACACCCTATTGCAAAAATCTCTCTCTAAAATAAAAAGGTATGAATGGAAGAAATTTCTCATTAAATGCTATTTATTATTATTATTATAGCATTATAATACAAGGTTATACAGGATTTCTTCCATAAAAAATAAAAAGGAAAAGCAAAAAATGAAAGTATACTATAAATAATGCCTTTCACTAAACAGAGTCAAATATGTCCACCACAAAGAGTACAGTAGTCAACAATTAAAGTAAAATTATTTATTTCTTACTATAGAACAAAGTGATAGTTCTATAAAAGACAGAGGCCATTATATCTTTATTTTTGTCAATTGGTTTTCTCTTCCTTATTCAATATGCTCCCAAAAAATGAAGACTTTGAGCCCGTGGTTACTTGACTTACAGAAAGTCTTTTTTTTTTTTTTTTTTTTGGAGAGGTTTTTTCACTATAGGGCGCGTGCGCTCGCCAGACAGACAGAGAGAGACATAGAGACAGAAAGCGAGAAATCACCCCCCAGGGGGGATGGTCACACCGCAATCCCTTCTCCTCCATTCTCCTCTCGGGATCCTGGGCACGCACGCATACGCGCCCGGCGTGAGTTTTAAGTCACCGGGTCCGGGACGCGAACCGCGGTCGACTACGTGGGAGTCCAGCGACATAGCCATTACGCTAACTGCTGGTTCCCCAGAAAGTCTTATATACCAATGCCAGGATTAGAGGCAAGTGACTCTGGGTATTAGTATACCTGTACTCTTCCTTGTTAGGATGCATAAACCTTATAATTAAATAGAAAGCCAATAATATTTAACTGGAATCCATATATAAAGAAAAAAGTCTGCTTTCACACTTCTCCCCAGGTTAAGTGTTCAGTAGAATATGGTTTCTTACTGTGTTTGAATTGTTGAGTTATTTACATTATATTGGTCATGGCTCTAATCAATGTAAATTGCCTTTCAGGATAAGATTGCAATCTCTGTGTTTCTTATATCTTTTAATTTCTTATAGTAGTCTCCTACATAAATGCCCAACCAATTTCTTGCCTTTGTTTGCCTAGTAAATGTCCAAATTATTATTTTAATACATTAACTTCAAAGTAATGGCACAATTCCTTATCTTAAATTCTTTTTTTTTGAAGAGGTTTTTGCTATAGGGTGTGTGTGCTTGCCAGAAACACAGAGAGAGACAGAGAGACAGAAAGCGAGAAATCACTCCGTGGGGGTATGGCCACACCGCAATCCCTTGTCCTCCATTCTCCTCTTGGGATCTTGGGCATGCACGCACACATGCCCGGTGTGAGGTTAAGCCACTGGATCCGGGATGCAAACCGCGGTCGACTACATGGGAGTCCAGCGACATAGGACAGAGAGAGACATAGAGACAGAAAGCGAGAAATCACCCCCCAGGGGGGATGGTCACACCGCAATCCCTTCTCCTCCATTCTCCTCTCGGGATCCTGGGCACGCACGCATACGCGCCCGGCGTGAGTTTTAAGTCACCGGGTCTGGGACGCGAACCGCGGTCGACTACGTGGGAGTCCAGCGACATAGCCATTACGCTAACTGCTGGTTCCCCAGAAAGTCTTATATACCAATGCCAGGATTAGAGGCAAGTGACTCTGGGTATTAGTATACCTGTACTCTTCCTTGTTAGGATGCATAAACCTTATAATTAAATAGAAAGCCAATAATATTTAACTGGAATCCATATATAAAGAAAAAAGTCTGCTTTCACACTTCTCCCCAGGTTAAGTGTTCAGTAGAATATGGTTTCTTACTGTGTTTGAATTGTTGAGTTATTTACATTATATTGGTCATGGCTCTAATCAATGTAAATTGCCTTTCAGGATAAGATTGCAATCTCTGTGTTTCTTATATCTTTTAATTTCTTATAGTAGTCTCCTACATAAATGCCCAACCAATTTCTTGCCTTTGTTTGCCTAGTAAATGTCCAAATTATTATTTTAATACATTAACTTCAAAGTAATGGCACAATTCCTTATCTTAAATTCTTTTTTTTTGAAGAGGTTTTTGCTATAGGGTGTGTGTGCTTGCCAGAAACACAGAGAGAGACAGAGAGACAGAAAGCGAGAAATCACTCCGTGGGGGTATGGCCACACCGCAATCCCTTGTCCTCCATTCTCCTCTTGGGATCTTGGGCATGCACGCACACATGCCCGGTGTGAGGTTAAGCCACTGGATCCGGGATGCAAACCGCGGTCGACTACATGGGAGTCCAGCGACATAGCCATTACGTTAACTGTTGGTCCCTTTAATTCTTTATCATATAATGGAAAATACTGAGTGTGAATTAGACTTAGCAAATAGTCAACACATACACTAACTGAAAATGGTAAAATTTCACAATTTCCATTGTGTCTACATCAAGCCAAAGTGGGTAGGTGATTTAAATGCAGCTACTTTAGAAATGAGATGACCATTTTGTTAGAGGTCTGTAGGAAGAAGATAGAGATAAGAGCTCTTTGTTGGGTGTTGACTTAGGTGGCTCAATTGTAATTGACTTCAGTGATGTAATTGCAGCTACTTTAGAAAGATATGACCATTTTATTAGAGGTCTAACGGAAGAGGTTAGAAAGAAATGATAGATAAGACAGACTCTCGCAGATCATTGCAGGAGAGGAGACAAGCATGACCACAGTTTTGACTATCAGTATGTTTAATTGAGATTCTTGAGTTCATACAGTGAGAAAGAATAGTTGTTTAATTTCAGGGATGGAATTAAAATTAAGACTATTTGTGAAGGAACTTAAATACCATGGTCAGCAAAGTCTGAATATAATTTTATAATTTTAATGTGCTTTTGCTTTTACTATCTTTTGGAAAGACTTTCCTTCATAAACTGAAAATAACTCATGAATGAATTATAACCAGTATCTCTTCATGTTTTAGAAGCCCCATGAATTTATAATGAATTCTATTCTTTGTATTTTCTGTTTGAGTGATGAAAGGGTCAGAAGCACAATGTATAGGTTAAATGATATTAGAGAACTATGCATTATATGACATACTTCATTAAAGCAGAGGCTATGAGCTGGGGCTTTAACAACCAGGATTTTCACACATTTGACCAACAATCTTGTTCATAATTATTATTATAATTGCTAAGAATAGAAAAAAAAAGAATTGTGTGCATGCATTTTTCTAAGTTTTAAATTTATAGCTTGTACTAGGAATAAATTTTAATTATGAGAGATTGTTATATAAAATGTAAATACTGTATAAAATATAATAATTACTTGTATAATACATTAAGTAAAAAAAAGTGTTTGTCTATAAGTGTTCTAGTGATACATAGTAGCATTGTGGTAATGTGTTAAAATTAAAATCCTCAAGGATTTATCTTTGTTAGGAGCAGAAAAGGTTAGTTACAAATTATTCCAAGAAAATTAAAAAAGCAGATTGAGGTCCTTGCTTCTCATTAAAAGGTTAATATCATTTGAGGACTGCTTAAAGCCTTCTGTTCATAAAAGTAAACTATTTTAAAATAAAAATGTAATATCATATGCATTTGAAATATGACAACAGGTGTGTTTACATGGATATGTCTAATAGTTGATATTAATAGCTAACAATAAGTTCATTACAAAAAATTTAGACATCTTGCCTTTTTTGATCCATGAAATTTCTTGAGAGCTTCTTAGTTTAATGTATGTAAAACCATGACAAATATGAAACAAAGAAACAATGTAATTAAGTATTCAGTTTCACACCTTTTAATGCTGTTGGAATTTAGTAGAAGTAAATATTGCCTTTATAAAAAAACAGACATTTTCCAAATTTTTTATCATTCATTTTAATCAATGGGCAAAGTGAGGTTTCAGGGCCATGGATGAAAACTTATTTGAGGAGTGTTAGTAAACAAAAAGATTGATTAATTATCCACTTAATGATAATTTAAAGTAAAAAACTTATTTAAATATGTGATGATCTATTTGATGATGAATATCTTTTCCTGGAGTTTGCTAAGCAATATATGTATCTTCATTTCATTTGTTTTAATTTGACCAGAGGGAGATGAGAGAGAGAGAGAGAGGGAAATTGAGAAAGCAAGCCACCAGGTCCAGGACTCGAACTGTGGTCAGCCACGTGGGAGTGTCCAATGCCTTAACTGCCACGCCACTTGCTGGTCCCCTATATCTTAGTTTCTTTACAATAATATAGAACATTTTAAAATGTTATTGAATTGCTTCCCTTTTTAGGTAAAATTAAGTGCACTAAGTTCCCAAGTCAGTGGGTGATTTGAACCTTAAACCTTAGAAATATCGAGAAGTAGGAACAACAAGATAGTGATACGGAAGGGGTTCACAACTACTAATGATTTTTGAAATCTTATGTAATTACTGTATGGAACAATGCTATTGATTTCTACCTTTCTTTCTTTCTTCTTTTTTTTTTTTTTTTTAGCTGATAACTATACTGGGAGAAAAATTGTCACCCTTCTTTTCACTTTTTTATTCAATTGCTATTTTTACTACTTTCAAAAAAAATGCCTATGATGTGGTTGAAATAGAACAGAAACATTTGATGCTTATACTAAAAGGCCTGAATCTGAGTCCTTGCTATATTGTCTTCCTGCAGCATGATCTTAAACTTAATTTCTGTGACTGACCTCCTGATTTCTCTTCTTGAAAATGGAACACTATTCATACTTTCCTCACACTGTGGTGAATTTCTGCATCTTTATGGACACATTTAGTTACCTACTTCTTTAAAGTCATAGTTATTCCTGTATTCCTTTGTTTTGCCTCTTTCCACTCTCCCTTCTTGCTTTCATTTTCCCTCTAATACCTATCCATACTAGGAAAGATACCGAACTTTAAAAAAAAAATCTTAAATCATTATGTGCAAAATTACTAGAAGCTAGATGTGATTTATTTTTTTTGGAATCTCTCAACTGCACTTTTAACTTTTTTATGAAGATATTCAGGTGTCATGTAAGTACCAGGAGAATACTTTGGTATAGGACAAATCAGTGTTATTTTTTTTTTCTTCTAAGCTTGAACAAAAGCCATAGAGAATGACTTTTAGAGAATAATTATTAGCATAATAATTTCATAGGGTAGAAAAATAATGATTGGATTCTTTCAAATAAGTAACCTGTTTCTAGAAAGTAAAATTAATTTCCTATTCTTGGATAAGACAATAATTTTCTACCGGTTATGGCATTAACGGGAAAGGCATTTGGACTGACAGAAATCTATAACTATGATTTCTGCTGTTCAGTACAAGGTCAGTGGTTAATTAAGTCACCACTGGTAGAAATTTGATCATGAATGAGGTCTCTAACTTTGCCTGTGTTACTGTGCTCTGAGTGGATGACTCAGCTAAAGCATCATATTAACTGCGTTCTCCAGACAGGTACATGATTCAGACTGGACTGACAGGAGATTTAGGTGGTTGTGCTGTAAAATTACTTTCTAAATATTACTACCCATTTCAAAAAATACAAAGAAATAAGAAATACAGAAATAAGATTCAACTTTTAAGATTTTGCTTGTCATTAAAATTAATTACATACCATAGTTTAGACTGACAGTTTCTTTTGAGTGCTCTTATTCATTGAAAGATTAAATAATTCACTCATTTGTTTCTATGAATATTCATTGAGTATTTTTTTTTTGAGAGGTTTTCGCTATAGGGCGCGTGCGCTCGCCAGACAGACAGAGAGAGACATAGAGACAGAAAGCGAGAAATCACCCCCCAGTGGGGATGGTCATGCCGCAATCTCCTCTCCTCCATTCTCCTCTCAGGATCTTGGGCATGCACGCACATGCGCCCGGCATGAGTTCTAAGCCACCGGGTCCAGGACGTGAACCGCAATCGACTACATGGGAGTCCAGCGACAAAGCCATTACGCTAACTGCTGGTTCCCTTCATTGAGTATTTTTTATGGGCTAAGCACTGTGCTGGATGCTGGAGTTAGGAAGATGAAAAGGAACAGGATGTTATTTTTCGTCACTTGAGTCCTCAAGATCCTTAGATTACAGGTAGATAAACTAAGGCCCAGAACACTTCGTTAATTTGCTTAAATGTTGGTTAGTGAATAGCAGAGCCAGGACTAAAATCCCAACCTTTGAACCACCTCCTGTTTGGCAATAGTCATAACTTTGATATATTTTAATATTTCCTGTAAATTCATATAAGAATAATATATTGACCATATGCTTAAGGACCATGTAGTTGTACCAGCACTTAAATATATATAGTTTAAACAATAGGTACCAGAAAAATCAGGCAGATTTAGATGCAGGCAACGTACTTAAAGGACCAAGCCTTTTCCTGCTTTAAAGGAAAAATAGCTTTGTTTATATTTGTACCATGCTGTTAGTATCTTCATTCTGTGACTTTCCATAAATAACTTTCTCTCCGCTTTTCTCTAGTGTACTTTGTGCCACATTTTCTGTGTTGCAAACAGGTATGTGAGAAGAAAAACTAATGGTGCTTTTACTCAAATTAGCAATATGGGATATTTGTTGTCCTTTGACAAAAATCTAAATACATATTCATGGCATCTTACAAATGTAGCAGAAATTCCATTTCTGCCTCTAGGCTGCCTTCAACTAGGTCACACTAGGCAGATAAGGATATATGTTGGTTCTTATTTGTCTATTGGGAGGAATCCATTTTTGAAGGTTGGGCTGGGAAATAGTTTCAGTTGTGGCTTATGTATATTTATAGCACTTGCATTTACTCTCTCACCATTCCCCTGTGTGAAATGTTGTATTGGTTCATTTTGACAGTATTGGATGAGGCACAACGTTTTAACCTCTTTTCTCTTGTAATTATATAAACATGTACACTATACACGGTGACCTGGGAATGATGATCAGAACATCTGTTATGATAAACGAAACAGTGAATGAGAGTTGATTTTTGAATTGTAAAGCACTAAAAGTCACTCTTCTGATCTGTGGCTTTATGCAAATGCAAATGTTTGAAAATGTTGCTGAAACCTGTCATTCTTTAACTTACCAGAGGTAGAAAGAGAGCTTGTTTTTTATTGCTCTCATATGGGTGCTACATAGCTAGGGAGTTATTTGTCTTTCTTGGAATCAATTAAGTTAACCTATATAGCAATTTGTGTAGCTGTTTAAGCATTCTAAAGACTACAGAACGTGCAAGTTTAAAATAAAATATAATGCCAGAATAGCCTCATACTACCAACGCATCTTAGCCATGGATCTTCCGTGTGTAATCAGCATCACGTTTGTAAACCTTCACTAAATTTTAGGTTAAGAAGCAAAGAGCTATGGGATAAAAATTGATAACTCCTTATTATTTTCTCAAAATGAATGATTAGTCAAAGACTGTAGACTCAGAGACAGGAAATGAGATTACTTTGTACAGGAATATCTGCCCATTCTTGCAAATTGTCTTAACTGCCTCAAGATAGCCTATCAGGAGAATTATGTTATCTTTTTCAATATTAGCTTGACTGCACACAGAAGACATTTTAAAATATTGTATTCAAATTACTTTTGTTGTACTTGTTCTGCATTGATTTTTAAGTACCTTTTAATTTATTTTTTGTCATTAAACTAACAGTTGGTTTCTATTTTAAACAATTTGATTGTGAATTGCCTAACACATCTGAGGCTTATCCAAATCGTATCTCTACGCCAGATCATTTTCAGTCCAACATTCAAGGTCCTTTTCTTTTGTTTGTATGTTTGTTTTAAAGAATTATTTATTTAGTTTTATTTAGCATAATTATCATTTAAAAAATATATTTACTGGAGAGAGACAGAAAGAGAGAGAGAAGGTAAGAAAGTAAGCCACCATGTTGGGAATTCAAACCATCGTCAGCTGTGTGGCAGTCCAGCGCCTTAACCACCAGGCCACTTTCTAGCCCCATCAAGGTCCTTGTTTTGTAAAGGTAAAATGATTTATTTCCACAACATTAGACCAAATTTACTAAAATTACATTTAGATATTTTTCTGTGATTGAAAATGTACCTTCACTTTATTGGGTTCTAGCCAAACCTAGAATCTAGTTGTATAATATTCTGACCCAACAAACTCTATCATCAAATATTGTTATGTCTATGAAGTACCTACATATGTAAAAAATTTATTTTATTTTTGGAAATCAAGAAAATAGTATTTATCTGTAATTCTGTTATTTAGTGATAAGCCAGATTATATAGAAATATATCCATTGAGAGCTTTTGTTTTTTATTGCTGGAGGGTGCATGTCCTCACTAGAGAGTGACAAAGAAAAAGAAGAGAAAGCACTGCCAATGGGGTGCAATCACACCTCAGTCTCTTCTCTGCCTCTCCTGACTGGTAGGTCCTTTGGCATGCATATGTGCCTGGAGTGTTTCTCAAGCTGCCAGGGCCAGGATTCTTTTTGTGATCAGCCATATGGGATCCAGCTCCCTTAACTACTAGGCAATAGGGACAGTCCTTTTGAGACGTATTTCTACGTATGTATAGTATTTCATATTTATTTATTTATAGGCAAATGTATTGATGTACCAAAATGGAATAACCAAGTTTTAATGAGGAAGCAATATTTTTCTAAGAATTTTGACTTATTCTCTCAACCAGTCTTTACATAAACCCTATGAAATTGGTATTTGGCAATACTGATAACAACATTTTTTACAATGGGAAAATAAAATATTTTAAAGAGTAAATGAGGAACCAGCAGATGGCAGAATGGTTACATCACTGGACTCCCACAGGGCCAACCATGATTAACTCCCAGACCCAGAGTCTTGAAACTCAAGCCAGGAGCATGTGCGTGTATGCTCAAAATCCTGAGAGGGGAATGGAGAAGGAATTGTGGCATGACTATCCTTCCTGGGGGATGATTTCTTGCTTTCTGTCTCTCTTGCGAACACGTACACCCTAGAGCAAAAAATCTCTCAAAAAAAAGTAAATGATTTGCCTAAGGCCACTCTACCAAAAGGCTGAGCTGGGTTGCGAACTCAAGCACATCAATTCAAGAGCCATGTTTTTGTTTGTGTTTGTTTATTTTTAGGTTTGTTTGTTTGTTTTTGCCGTAGGTCACATGCATTCACCAGAGAGAAACAAAGAGGGAAAATGAGGACTCACCCTCTAGGGAGGATAGCCGAACCTCAAAACCTCAACCCCTTCCCCTTCATTCTCCTCTTGGGATTTTGGACACACGTGTGCATGTGCCTGGCATGTTTTTCAGGCTGCTATGTCTGGAATTCAAACTGTGTAACTGGTCATGTGGAATCCAGTGTTTTAACCACCATGTGGCCTGCTGGTCCCAGAGTCCTTATTCTTAACAAGTAAACATTACTGCTTCTGGAATTTTTATTCTTCTTAATATTATTTTTTATATAGAAATGAAAAGTAAACATTTATTACTGCAGAAGAGAAGAAAGTATAGATTCTGCCTCCTCATGCACTACTTTGGTAATAAAGTTCCCCACATAAACTCTGAAGATGTTTACAAGGTTAAATTTATATTAATACATGACCAATTACTGTATGGTGGAGCTTTTTCATAGGAACCATGTACTGTAAACTGAACATATTCTTACAGTTTATAAGAAGTTTTGAGCAATTATATATTAGCAGAAAAGATGCTATTATATTTTATTGCAAAATATTATAGAATTTGGTACAGTTTTGTGTTCTCAAATGTCTAATTACTTGATTTGAACAGAGAAATGAAAAAAATAGAAAAAATCATCAAGACCTACCCGGCTTTAATACTTTTTTAATATTCAATTTGTTTTACTTTCATGTCACCTCCAATTACCGACTACTGTACAAGCCCGGATATCTATGAACACAAACGATGGAATTATATTTGTTTCCAGGGCATTATATACCCCAGTGGCAGAACCTGGGTTAATGTAGAATTTATTTTCTTGTTCAAATGCTTCAAATGTATGTGTGTGTCCAGAGATAAGAATGTTCACATCAAAATGCCTCTGCAGCAGGGCTAACCTGGCCATATCTCCCTATGGAATAACTTGATGTCCATAGATGAAACCAATTTCGAACTATCCAACAGCTATAACTTTCTGTTCTGGATAATTCAGATCCTCATCAAAGTCTTTTCTGACAATACAAACATCACCAGCTAGAGTCTTGAGATAGCTGTTACTCTTTGATGCAAAGGTTTCCTGTGCAGAGAATGTGCAGAATCTTTCCTGGTGCCAGGAGTTTTAAAATTTAGCCAGCAAACTGTTTCACTGGTGCAGGATGTGCAGATCTCCTAATATCAGCACCAGCCTAGCACCTGGCTCTGCTTAGTCAGCACAACTGCTACCACCCTCCATTGCTTCTGTTTCCTAAAAAATGTATCTTGAACATTTTCATATATTCACTAATTGTGCATCTACCCAGGCTTTTTAATGATTGCACCTTATTCGTTGGTGGTTTGTAATGCTATATAAAAACAGTCTTCATGTACATTTCCATTGTTTCTAGTTTATTTTAATATTAAAAAAGATTTGTTAAAAACATCTTTGAACATTTGTAATTTTAGTATAATTTGTCTAACTTTTCTATATTCATGTAATTTGTTTTTCTTGCTACTAGAAATGTACCCCATAGAATTACTTGCTCAAAGATTATGCCTTGATTCTATAGGTCAATATAAATCATTTTGAGCACCTACTGTGTGACAGACATTTAGCTAAGAGCTTTGATTTCAACATGAACAAATGCACAAAGCACCGTAGACTAGAATTGCTACAGTCTTACAATTCTCATTAATTAATTTTCAAATAGTTTCTAAAAGTGCTTTTCTGAATTGTAGAGCCACAATTCACTTCTCAGGGATGTTAAGGAGTAATATCACTCTTAAATTAAAATTTATCAGATGAGTGTATAAGTGTGTATGTGTTTGTGTGTGTGTGTTTGTGTGTATGTGTGTTAACTCATTCTCCATCCTGAACATCAAGACCCATAGTCTATAGCTGGGTCATTTCATTAGACCATATGACATTTAGTTAAGTTGTATATACACAAAGTTAATATGAATATTTTGATCAGTAACCTATAGCTCTCTTTGATGGTGTCAGATCATTCTAATTTTTTTCTCCTACTTTGTCTCTGGATTAACTATCTAGTTTAAATTTTCTTTGGATCTTACTTTTGTGTGAGTCCTGGGCATTCATCAGTTTTATATGCATACTTACATATATGTACGTTATTTCTATATTAGATCTCTACTGGCTTCTACATTATCGGCACTTAATATTTCCACAATGCCTTTCTCAAAGTTTTATTTTATTTTTAATTGCTATATAATAATTACACTTATTTATGAGGTACAATGTGCTGTATTGGTATATGTATACATTGTGTAATGATCAAATCAGGGTAATTAGCATCTCCATCACTTCAAATATTTGTCATTCTTTTGTGTGTGGAACATTCAAAATCCTCTCCTCTAGTTATTTTGGAGTATACAATAAATTGTTTTGACTACAGTCATCCTACTGTGCTATAACACTAGAACTTATTCCTTCTATTTAACTATAATTTTTTTCCATTAACCAATCTTTTCATATCACCCCACCCTACCCTTTCAGCTTCTTAGTGACACTATAATACTATCTATTTTTATGAGATCAACTTATTTAGCCTCACATATTAATGAGAACATTTAGTATTTATCTTATAGTCCCTGACTTGTTTCACTTAATTCACTTAATACATACCCAGAATATACAAATAATATATGTAGAAATTTAAAATTATATTTGTATAAATATATACAAAAAACTCAAGAAAATAATTAATTGTAGGGGCCGGCAGATATTGTAGTGGTTAAGATGCTGGACTCCCATGTGGCCAACCACAGTTCAAGTCCTAGACCCAGCAACTGGAAACTCCAGAGAGGAGGATGGAGGAGATGGGTTTATGACGTGACCATCTCCCCTAAGGGATGATTTTTTGATTTCTGTTTTTCTCTCTCTCTCTGTCTCTCCATTGAATGCATGTGCCTTATAGCAACAATCTCTCAAATTAAAATAATAATTCAATTTTAAAATGGGCCAAAGAATATTTTTCAAAAGAAAACATATAAATGGCTAACATATATATGAAAGAATACCAGTATCACTAATTATCAGAGATATGCAAATCAAATTCACAATGAGATATCCATGTCATCCTGGCTATTACTTAAAATTTAAAAAAGTAACAAATGATGTCAAGGTTGTGAAGAAATTGGAACTTTTGTAAACTGTTAGTAGGAATGTAAATTAGTACAGCCATTATGAAAAATAGTATAAGTTCCTCAAAAAATTAAAACTAGAACTATTATATGATTTAATAATTCCTTTATTAGGTATGTATCCAAAAGAAATTAAATCACTATGTTAAAGATATATCTGTACTCCCATGTTTTTCCTAGAACTATTCATAATACTGAAAATATGGAATCTACCTTTGGTGAATGGATAAAAAAATGTAGTAAAAGAGAATATAGTTTAGTCATAAGAAGAATTAAATCCATTTTTTTCAATATGCATAAACCTGGAGAACATATATTAAGTGAAATAAGTAGCAGTGCTTTTGACTTAGAAGTTTTGAAAAGGAAGTTATTAAGCTTTAATATTTTATTTGCAATTTCTTTGACAGTATTTTCTGCAGTATTTTCTTCCCACATCTGGTTTGGTTTCTTTCTGTTTCTAAATGAATGACAACAAAAATTAGCTCATCGGATGCTTAAACTAATTTTGAAGAATAAGAATTTTTTATAAATTTCAATTATTCTTAGATATGTAGTCCTCTATTCCACAAAATACCCTAATTATAAAAATAACTTACAACACCTTGTACTTTATAATGAGCATAAGACAATAAGTGGCTTAAGCCACTTAAGCCACTTTCTGGTTTACTTTTTGCATTTCTGGAAGGGAAATAATCTGATCCACAGGATTCTTAGTTGCTTACCAAAAAGGAAATATATAATGGACATTTGGTCAATTTCTAAAATATCTCTTTCATACTATATTGATACAAAACTATCCCTTTAAATTTTCCTCAGTTTATTTTGTGTTAATTGCAGCACTCTCATATTCTCTCTACACATTACTGGTTCTTTAAACATTTATTAAACACACATTTATATGCAAGGCATCAATTATGTTTCACCAGTTAAGTCCATTATGTCAAGATAAGTTGCATCTCATGTCTTCAAAGAAATTTTAGAGAAGTCATATATAGTAATAGCAGGTTATATCCCTTAATTCTGTTAGAAATAGGAGAAACAAAGATTGAAAAGGATAATTCATAATATTCCATTGTGTATATGAGCCACTTTTTTTAATCCTGTCATCAATTGTTGGACACTTGATTCCTTAAAATGAGTGTGCATTGTCTAGGGTGGGTGAGAGAGGTTCAGCAAAACATTTAACAGACCACAGTATGTAAAGTTCTTTGTTAAAGAAACATAGTACTATCCCTGATTTGATTATCACTCATGCATTGAAAAACCACATTATATGCCATAAAGATGTATGACAATTAGGGCCAGCACATGGCATGGAGAACAAGGAGACCAGATCCCACTTAGCAGACTCCATGGTTTGAGTCCTGAACCCAGCAACTTGAAAATCACACCGTGCTCACATATGTACTTGTCCAAAATTCCAAGAGCAGAATAGAGAAGAGATTGTAGAGTGACCATTTTCCCTGGGGAGTGATATCTCACTTTCCCTCTCTGTCTCTCTCTGATGAGTGTACGTACCCTATAGCAAAAACAAAAACAAAACAATAAAAAAGATTTATGACAATTAAATGTAAATTTTTTAAAAAAGATAATGGGATAGAGAGGCTTGCTACCTATCTAGAGAGTGTATGGGGAGGTGGGCTTCATAAAGGTGTGATGAAGTATTGTTAATGGTAACATCAGTGCTAACATATTTAGCAATCTCAAAATACTTTAGGTCTCATAAATACTGTAGCTTTTTAAAAGGAGAAAATTTTAAGGATTTTAAGAAAATTTGCCAAAGTGGTAGAAGTTGATTTATTCTTTTTTGTTTTCTCATTTTAAACAAAACAAAATCATAAATATACAAAAATGTGCAACTCATATGTAATAGTTGATATTCCAACTGATAGCAAAAATGCAACATTTTAAGAAACTTCAACAAAAATTTAGTGAAAATGAAATATATATGTCAAAGTTATAGTTTATATAAATAATATAAATTATTTAGCATTGTACTATAAAATTACACACTTGGCTACATTATGAATTACACTATTAGTATTAAATTAATTTTTTTATTTTTTGTAAAGTGCTAGCCATATTTTTTATTACTACTTTTGGATTAAAATTCAAGAGCATTTATTTTAATACCTCTAATTCAGCCTAGTGATGTCTAAATGCTCTTTTGAAACTCTAAACATATTTGTATATATTTTTGTTGATTCAATTAAGTAATATTTTGATGCAGTTTCTCAAATCAAAATATATTTTGTAAATGAAAATTAGAGTGTACCAGATTTACAAAAAATTGTCGCTTAACCAGATTTTCTTAAATTCCTACAGAATTAAGATTTCTCTTCAATTTACTCTACAGTTCCTATGCTATCTTGGAATCATGAAATCTTCAAAATCTCTGATCTTCAGGATCATTTTACCCGATCCCTTCATTTTGCAGAAGAGAAAGTGGAGATATAGATAGTGAAAGAACTTGCTCATCCAATCAGTTTTAGCCTCTTCTTTTTATTTAGTTAGCCTATTTTTTTTAATCAGTGTAATTAAAGTGTGTGCTTTTGGCCTCCAAATAGTTGATGTTATTTATACTGTTTATATGATGATTATTCATGTGACTGCCTTCCCTGTTATCTCAGTTTGATCAATTCTATTTATATCTCGGTACTATTTAAGCATAGGCTTACCCAGTCAGTATGCATTCCTTCCAGGTCTTAAATTACTAAGATTTAAGTAGCCATTTCCCAATTTTCTTCTCAGTGTGTAGTGAATCTACTTTAAAGTTAATATTATTTGAATGTGTGACTCTGAGGTTTGTTCTGCTTAGGATTTTAAGGGTACCTTTATAGAAAGAAAAATCAACATCTATTTTTCACCAGTACAGAAAAATATATTGAAAACAGTAGGAGACTTATAAAGTTAAAAGCTTATTTAGTTTTAAAATAGGGAAGCATATTTATATGCCAGAGGGCAACCAATGATTGTCCAACAGAATTATTACACTATTTCTTGCATCTGGATGTTAGTTCACATACTGCCTTCCTACTCAGATTCTTTATTCTAAGACTGTAACAGCTGCTTCATTTATCTAAATGCCCAGTACTACTAGTTTGAATCAACTGAACATGAGAGATGTAGGAGATTGAACACAATGGTAGCTTTGCTGTCTCTTACAGAAGAATTGCAAAGTGTTAGAATGGCTAAAATTTCAGAATGTTCCAAAGAAAATATTTTCATTGGTCACAAGTTTGCATAGTTTACATTTCACCTGAAATATTGATAAAGGTTTACATTTGTAGGCTTCAATAGACTTAACTTAGTAATATCATAAGAAAGAATGTTATTATAACTAGGAACATGGTTTAAACTACTGGAGGTTGTGCTTTCATTAAATTAGAAATATCTGTTGCTTCATGGTTCAAGGAAATCAAAAGCAGGTAAGAAGTGTGAAGGCATCTCTCAGTGTGAAGTAGAGGCTGGTCCCAGCTCCCTTAAGAAAGTCATACGTTGCACCATACACATTCCACACAATCACCTTTTTGGGAGATGTGACTTGCTTATTTATTTTTCCATGGTGTTGAAGTCATTTGGAGCTTTGAGTATGTGTTTTTCTATCTGTATACACTTACAAAACTACAATAACATCCACCAACTTCATATAAAATCAGTTTCTGTGTGTTATAGTCATACTTCATGTGAATATAAAAATTTGCTTTAGGGAAGAGAAGGTATTTACTATTCAGGAAGAAAAAAACTGTTTAGAAAACAACCAGAAGTTGAAGAAAAAGAGTGGCAACATTATCTAGCAGGAAGAAGTGATTAAAGGATGGGCCTGGATCGAGTTCTTCTGTTCCTAATCCAGTATTCATCATTTAATGGCTACGTTACTGACCTGCGTAACTGGAGATGTGGAACCTGTTAGAAGGTCTTGGTAGAGCAAAATAGAATAGGTCCTGCAAAGCAGGTTATTTGGTGTAAGAACTAAATTTCCTCATGGGATTGCAAAGCATCCAGTGGGGATGCATTATTATGGTGTGAAAGACAGTGTATCTGAACCTAGTCAAGCATGTGAATAGATTTACAGTGATTTTTCTATATGAATGATGAAGACCCATGATTTGTTAGCTAGAAATAAATTATGGGACTCATTTCTTTGAACAATTTAAATATTACAGTTTAAATATTACACACTTAAAGCATAAAATACTATAACAATGAGAAATATATTGAAGGCAGAAAATATAAAATAAAATGTATAATATAAATTTTGTATACATTACTGTGTTTATAAATAAAATAAATAAATTTCTTGATGGCTTTCTATTAATGTTTGTAAATTACTTATCACAATTTCTGATGCATGTTTTCAATAAATGTGAACTGTTAAACACTTTCATTCTTCAAGCTGAGGTTTAAACATGTTTCATACCGATTTAACTTCCTTAGGCTACAGATTGCAGGAGTATACACCTTAATGTCTGAGAGAGATCTATAACTGTAGGCAGATAGAACTAAAATAATTCATCTGGTGGAGGTTTTCTCAGAGAAAGTGACTGTCCCCAAAGCTCACTGTTCTATTCTGTTCTGTTGCTATCATAGAAAATAGTGGAGTCTAGGTAACTGTGCTACAGGACCAGCCTTTTAATTCTCTGTTGTTTATCATTTTTATCACTGACTTACAGATAAAAATCTGAATATATTATAAAGGCAGAGGGAGAAGGAACATATTTTGTGTATCTTTGTAGTATTAGCAACTTGTCTTGGTACCTTAGATGTTGAACAAATTAATATTAACAGTAAATGATAGAATTTAATTAAGAATCGCCTTAAGTAGAAAATTAGACCAAGTGTAAATATATGGTATTAATTAGGACAGGTGTAAAAGAATTCATCTTAAGTTTACCATTTTGAATCAGCAATGCAATATTATAATCTTAAAAAATCAAAAAAGCAAACCTCTTAATTTTATGTATATTAAGTTATAGATGTGGCAGTCATATCATCACTTGCTTTGCTTAGACCTACTTGCAGTATAATAATGAGCTTTGGGTATACTGGAGTGTGTTGAGAGGAAAAAATAACACCACCTAGAAAAATGAAAAAAGAAAGGATCAGAACAGCCATGTGATAAACAGTCAAAATATTTGAAAGTTGTAATCTGGATTGCATTTTTTTCAAATTCTGCAGGATGATTATGTGAAAGTTGGTCTTAAATCTACCCATTTAGAACAAACTATTAGAAACTTCATGAAAACACATTAATATTTGGGAGAACTTCGTGCTAGGGCTACCCAGAAATATAAGGACTGTTTCAGATGGCAGTGAGTTTTCCCATCCTGAGGTCAAAATACACAGTGAAGCAATCCGAGTGCCTGGAGGATGGGGTGAGCCAGATATTTTTGATTGTGTGATTCTCAGAATTCTCTATCCTTTACATTTACATAGAGTAATAATTCATTTTAATACCTAGTACATATAAATGTTTTCAGTATCTTTTTGAGGGATCTGTTAAAAATATATAGCAATAACAAACTATGTATGAGAGTTTTATTTTCCCTGCCCCCAAGTTTTATTATGAAATTCTTTAAATATACAGAAAAATAATAGTATAATAAACACTCATATGCTCACCACCTTGATTCATTGTTAACACTTTTCCATTTTTGTTCTTATGACACTTCACACTTAAACACTTCAAAATAATCGCCTAAAAAGAAGGTTATTTTTTCTTTTTTTAAGAATTATTTGATTTAAATTTATTTATTAATATTTTCTAGTTTGATTAGACAGAAAGAGAGAGAAAGTGAGAAAGTTGGCATCAGGTCCAGGACTTGAACTGTGGTTGGCCATGTGAGAGTCTAGATCTTTTAATCACCATGTCACCTGCCAGCCCAAAACAAGGTTATTTTCTTACATAACTGCTATGTCATTGTTTTGCCTGAGGATTAAAAAAAAAAAATTTCTTAATGTCATTCAAAATCCAGGGTATTTTAAAAATGGCCTTTGGCATTATGATAGATCAAAATTATAGAAGCTTGGTGATTTCATATTTTGTATAATAATTTGTACAAAATTGAAATGAGGAGGATGCCTTTTACATTTGTTTAGATAGAGAACAAGGCTAGTATTGCAGTTGATTGAGAAAACAAGTATATCCTCTGAGAGAATAGCAGGTGATGTATCACTCAGAGCATCAATTCCATTATGAAATTAAAAGTCTGTAAAAACACTAATTGTACCCACTTTAAGGTAGAATTAAAACAGTCTCAGAGGTTAGATGTGACATTGGTTGGCACATTTATCATAGGTTTATTAGTCATACAGTCCTCAGTAGTAGTTAACATTGATCTAAAATAGAAAAACATTGGTTAGGTTTCAGCAATTGACTAATAAAGTTTCTATTTCAAGTCTTGAGAAATGATGTTCTTTTGAGACAGAAACTGTAATAAGAAAAGTTCAGTATTGGGTGTTCTATATAAACTAAGGATTCCTTCCCGTTTATAAGGAGTATCTGCCAAACAAGGTGGAGCACCTATGCTTATGAAAAAGAAAGTTTTTTTCCTGAGCGTCTCTCCATGTCCCTTTAAAAAGCCTATAATAAAGTTTCACCTGTTAACTTTCAAGTTAAACTTGGAAAATGAACTGCAGTGGGAACCAGCAGTTAGCGTCATGGCTATGTCGCTGGACTCCCACGTAGTCGACCGTGGTTTGCGTCCTGGACCCAGTGGCTTAAAACTTACGCCGGGAGAAGGGATTGCGGCGTGACCATCCCCCCTGGAGGGTGATTTCTCATTTTCTGTTTCTAATGTCTCTCTCTGTGTGGCGAGCGCACGCGCCCTATAGTGAAAATCTCTCCAAAAAAAAAAAAAAAGAAAATGAACTGCAGGAAGTTTATTGTTTTATATATAGGTTATGTGATTTTTCATGGCCCTCCCTGAATTAAAACAAATATAGCAAAACTATAGCTGAGTGAATGATTCTTAGATGATTTTTTGAATCGAAAATGCTGGAGTAAGGACAAGAAAGCAATATATTTTACTTGAATTGTGTAGAGTACAAGTATACTAATTACAGAGTAGTCTCTAGATTCTAGAAAATGTGAAACTGGATGAATCTTGATGCAAGTCTAGAGATAGATTGCTAAAATATGCATTAAGATTATAATTTTTTTGTATGTTCTTTATTTCTCTGAAATGAATTTTATCTATGAACATGATTTGTGAACTCTGTAGGGTAGCAATTCTCTCTTATGGGCTTCATGCTTATAAAATGCTAAATACAATTCTGACACTTCAAAATAAAAATAATAATTTTAGAAACAAACATTTTATAAGAGAGATGTACAGCACAAAATATATATTATTTTTCACACTATAGATAAAGAAAAAGCTCTGTTCAAAGTCATCTGAACAATTATTTTTTTGCAGGTTTATCAACAGGTGGAAAAAAATGGTCATTCAACATTATTTTTTAATTGCCAGCAGACATGTTACTCTCCAGAGAGAGATCTTGTCAGGATGTTGAGCATGCACACACTCACACACACCTCACTACAGTTGGGATTTAAACTGCACTCAGCAATGTGGGATATGTCTTCCTTGACTACCAGGTTATGGGGCAGGCTCAGCCATTCCTTTTTTTTTTTTTTTTAAGAGAGAGAAATTTTTTGCTATAGGGCACATGTGTTTTGCACTCACTGGAGAGACAGGAGCAGACACTGGGTACAGGACTCAAACCATGGTCAGTCATGTGGGAGTTCAATGATGTAACCACTATGCCTTATCCTGGTCCCAAATTTCCCATCTATATCTAAGCTGCTGAGAATTTTTAATCATGAATAGAAGTTAGATTTTATAGCTATTAAAATAACTGTTTTTGTTCATCTTCTGTTAATGTTGTTAATTACATAAATTTATTTTTGTATGTTAAACCCTTGAATTTCTGGAATAAATTCAAGCATGTTTTGAAATTGTCCTACTATAAATAATTAAATAATTGTCCTACTATATTGTTAGATTTAATTTGTTAAATGTTTATTTAATTTTAATTTAATTTACACTAAAAAATAAAAATTGTATATATTTATGATATACAACATGATGTTTTATTGGTTTATCAGAAAAGTCATGACACATTTTTTGCATAGAAAATCACAGAAAAATACATCATGAATTTTCTGACTCAACAATGTATGTATACATTTTAGAATGTTTAAATCTAATGAAATATCCCTCACTTTATGTACAATTTTTTTGCGGTAACATAATTTAAAATCTACTCTTAGTAATTTTCAACTATTTTATAATACATTGTTATTAAATATAGTCACTATGCTGTACGTGGATCTCCAGAAATTCC
>NW_006159452.1:2886729-2922832 GCF_000334495.1 Tupaia belangeri chinensis | reverse complement strand
CCTCTGACCAGCAGCTCTCCATTCCCCCACCCCTCAGCAATCACCATTCTATTTTTGCCTTTTATGAGTTTGACTTTTTATAATTCTACATGTAAATGAGATCATATATATTACTTGTCTTTCTGTGCCTGACTTATTTCACTTAGCCTAATGTCTTCCAGGTTGTTGCAAATTACAGGATTTCCTTTTGAAAGGCTGAATAGTCCATGTGTATATTCAGTAGTATATTGTGTATATACATTTTTGATATCCATGTGTGTATTCATTTTCTTTGTCCAGTCCCATACTCGTGGATATTTAGTCTGATGCTATACCTTGGTTATTGTAAAACTGTTTCAATAGGCAGGGGAGTATAGATATCTCTTCCACATGTTGATTTTATTTTCTTTGCATATAAACCCAGAGGTAGTAAATAAGTAATAATAAGTGCCTTACTATTGTAAATAAGTCTGTGATAAACACAGATGCACAAGGATCTCTCCAATGGAATGATTTCCTATGTTTTCAGAAAATAATCAGGGATGAGATTACTGGGCCACGTAGTAGTTCTATGTGTAAATATCTGAGGAAGCTCTTCTATTTTTTTCGGTCACTGTAATAATTTGCATTTCCACCGACTGTGCAGGAGGGTTCCCTTTTCTCCACAACTTCTCCAGGACTTTATTGTCTTGTTTTGTTTTTTTTTGTTTGATCGTAGCCATTCTGATTGAGGTTAGGTGATACTTTGTTGTGATTTTGATTTGCATTGAGTGCTAAGTGAAATGAGCCAGACTATGAAAGAAAAACCTGGCACATCCATGCCTAACAGGTACTAAATGAATGTCTGCACTTTATGGCAGAAATTGAAAGATTCAGACAGAAGTAGAGAGGACAACTGTAAATACCAGAGATTGCATGGGAGATGAGGGGTGAAATGGGGAGGGGGGGGTAAAAAAAAACATTTAACAGATATAACAATGCAATTAAGAAAGCAAATAGGGTATGAACAATATACTATGAGATAATTTTCAAAAAAGGATATTGCAAATATATCAAAAATCCCAAACTAGTAGAATGGAGATCAAAGTTGCACAATATAATTTTTTTTTTTTTTTGCTGAAGATGATAATGCAGTAACATATTTGATTTGATTTTCACACCCTGTATGCATCCTTTGAAAGGCCATAGATATCCCCCAAAGATATACAGCAATTAAATGTAAATAATAAATTATAAAACAAAATTCAAAAATTAAAGGATTAGTTCAAAGTTCACAAAGTAAGCGCAAATCCAGTGCACTTAAACATGTCACACACACAAGTACAGAAAACTTCTGACCTTTTCTCTGTTTTGTAAAAGCTGTGTGATTTTTTTCTTTCTTTTGCTAGGTGGTATTTTTGAATATGTGGAATCTGGACCAATGGGAGCTGAGGAACTTGCTTTCAGATTTGCTGTGAACACAATAAATAGAAACAGAACTTTGCTGCCAAATACCACCCTAACCTATGATACCCAGAAGATAAACCTCTACGACAGTTTTGAAGCATCCAAGAAAGGTAACTGATAGATATTTAGTATTATGTTTCCTGGAATTTGTATTTACAGGTATTCTTACAAGATTTCTTAATTCCAAAATATTGCTAATAATTTGTAATGTATATTTGCAAAGTTTTCTTTTCAAAATGTACATAAATTTTATCAGAGAATATAGAGTGATACAATTAGTTATTGCAAAAAATATCATAAAACATAAAATGCAGTTAAATCTCTGACAGTGAAGTTGTTTTTTATCCATTAATCCTTCTATCTTATTATTAAACTATTTCTATTTTTAAAAACCCACTAAAATGAAAGAACATGTATCAACGGATTTTATAAAGTTTTATAATATATTCTTATATTTTATTTGTATTATTTGTCAATACCACTATGTTATTATTGCAGACTCAATTTAGATGTTCTGTGGTCCCAAGTGACTTTAAAATGTCAGCCCAATCTTAATATATTATCAGAACAGTTTGAAGAACAATTAATGTATGTGTATTCCATAAGGCTCATCCTTTTTAACCTCTTGATGTTTCTTCTTATAACTAAGAATAAATGGCTAATATAATAAAAATTGGATTATATAAAGAAATAATTAGAATACCTTATATTACATTTATGTTATCATATTGTAAAACTTTTAAATGTCAATAATTGGAAAATAATTTTGTAACATATGAATTTATTACTTACATATGAGGGAGAGCAGTAGAGAAAGCTATTATCAAAACATTATTGTTCCCAAACAGCAATCTTAGTATTAAATGTATTTGAGAAGTATTTCTATAGTTGTATGTAAAGTATCTTTTAGTGATCCTATAGTAACTGGTCTTTTCTCTTATACAATTACCACTCATGTAATAGGAATTAATTTTCAGAACTGGTTTTCTTAAAGGAGTGAGCTTACAAAACCTTTGTTCTAACTTTATTTTTAAGTAATGTTTGCTTTCCTGTAATGTTACTAGCTACCTTACAATGATAGAAATGTACATAATGATTTATAATTCTAAGTTGGTGCAGATTTCATCTAAGTTCATTAATATTAATGGAAGCTGATAAAGTACAGTATTTCTTGAGATGAAAGTATCCTTCCTTTTCCCCCAGCAGCTAACTAGTATTTATCAAAGTCATTTTCTGCCTGCCCTTTGAATTCATGTCTTTATGAATACAAGTAAGTTTCCATATTTCAGAATCATAGGGTGATGAAAGGTTTTAAAGACTGACAAAAGGTGAAAGGTTACTGTGAAATACTACATTTGTCATCATAATTGCAAAATAAGTCATTAACTGCAAGGCAAGTGCATCTGATTAGTGGCATAGTTCATGATTGTTTCCATTAGGAAGAAGCTCTACCTCTAATGAAAGCCTTTTGACCAAAGAACATGAAATATGAGTGCATTATAGATAAAATATTAATAGATTTCTAAATGGTAACTTCAAAAAAACAATGTGAAGAAAAAAGTTAGAATATTCTGACAACAAGCAGGGTACTAACCCAGGAACATTTTAGCAGAATTGTGATTTGATTAAATCATCTGGCTTACAAAATACTGAAAGCAATTTTTACCTGCTTTGTCATCCATTAAAAACCCATTGGGGATCAAATTCATTAACTGGCTTTGGCCTGAAGCTAGGAAAAGCTTAAATAAATGTATAAGTAACTTTCTTAGAAAGGTATTAAAAGGATGAATGTCATGATTTGTATCATATCTAATGAAGCACTTATTTATCAAGCTGTTACTGCTTAGAGGACCTAGAAATACATAAAGGGATAATATAAGGAATAGATCCAGAATTGTTTTTGAACCTTGTGGACATTGAATAAATGCATGTATAGATATTAATGTTAATGATTAATCGTCAAATAACTTAATTAATTTGGACATTCTTAAATTTTTTAAAAATTATTTTTTTGGGGCAACCAGTGGTATGGAGGTTAAGGCAGCTGGATTCCACATGGCCAACTGTGTGGTTTGAGTGCTAGATCTGGTGGCTTGAAAAACATACTGGGTTTATGTACATTCATGCCAAAATCCCTAAAGGAGAAATGGAAGTGTGACCATCCTCTATGGTATACTTCTGTTCTCAAGTAAAATGTGAAGAAAAAAGTTAGAATATTCTGACAACAAGCAGGGTACTAACCCAGGAACATTTTAGCAGAATTGTGATTTGATTAAATCATCTGGCTTACAAAATACTGAAAGCAATTTTTACCTGCTTTGTCATCCATTAAAAACCCATTGGGGATCAAATTCATTAACTGGCTTTGGCCTGAAGCTAGGAAAAGCTTAAATAAATGTATAAGTAACTTTCTTAGAAAGGTATTAAAAGGATGAATGTCATGATTTGTATCATATCTAATGAAGCACTTATTTATCAAGCTGTTACTGCTTAGAGGACCTAGAAATACATAAAGGGATAATATAAGGAATAGATCCAGAATTGTTTTTGAACCTTGTGGACATTGAATAAATGCATGTATAGATATTAATGTTAATGATTAATCGTCAAATAACTTAATTAATTTGGACATTCTTAAATTTTTTAAAAATTATTTTTTTGGGGCAACCAGTGGTATGGAGGTTAAGGCAGCTGGATTCCACATGGCCAACTGTGTGGTTTGAGTGCTAGATCTGGTGGCTTGAAAAACATACTGGGTTTATGTACATTCATGCCAAAATCCCTAAAGGAGAAATGGAAGTGTGACCATCCTCTATGGTAATACTTCTGTTCTCAAGTAATGAATACTTTGATTTAGAGCTTATATTATTATTTAAAGAATATTTTTTTGTTGTTGATTTTGCCAGAGGGTGGGTATGTTGGAGAAGAGAGAAAGAGGGAAAATGAGAAGCACTCACCATGGGGAATGGTCTTGCCACAATCACTTCTTATCCATTTCTACCTTCTTTTGGGATTTTGGGCACTCACACAAATCAGGCATGTTTATCAAGCCACTGGGCCTGGACTTGAATGGTGCTGTTAGCCAAATAGGATCCATTGCCTTAATCACCCCACAACCAGCTGACCCATAAATTATTTTTAAATAGCTCTGATAACAGAAAACTCTCATTTTTATTTGAAATATACTTAAATACATTCTAAGTAACCTCATACAATGTTTTTAGCTTTTCTTGGTTTGTAATTTGTCAAAAACTTGGTGAAGAAAGAACTTTTATTCTCAATGTATGTGAATTAAAACCTGATGTTGAATGCAAAATTCTAGTCACCAGTCTTTCTACTGTTTTAGAATTTCGTTATTAAAAAAGTGTGTGCATATATATATATATTATATACAAAAATTACTTAGATCAGATTGAATTTTTGAAGAAATTTTAAACCAATGAGTTTTTTCAATTAAAATTTACTTTATTACTTATAACTATCCTTAAGAATTAATTTATCACAATGTATTTCATGTAAAAAATCACCAAGGAAAATAATCAGATGATTTAAGAGTAGAATTATAAATTATCCTTTTCAGAAGAATTGAATGTAAGTACTCAATTTATGCCTAAATCCTAATTACAATTCCCCTCGATCCTGCTTAAGTACTTACAGTGTTAGGCAAACCATTGCCTCTTTGGTCAGAGTGTTTCATTTTTGGACATGTTTGTGCTTCTCTTTGGAATTGTTTTTAAAACTTAAATTTGGTTAAAGCTTATGAGAAACTTCTATTTGTTCTAATTTTCTTTTTGCTGGTCAAATAAAACAAGTTTTTTTTCACAAGCTAGTTCTTTTAATATTTTAAGACAACTTTCATGTTTCCAATGATGATTCACTTTCTTAGCCTAGATTTTCAAGTCCTGGCACAACTTATCTAGTTTATTCATGCCTATGTTAATGGTTATTATTGATGTGAAGAACCTATTCTGGAAATAAATACAAACTCTAAAAATTAGTTCAGAACAATATAAAATACTTACAGCATCCAAAAGTCAAATATATACAGATCATTGAATAGTTGCCAAATAATTTAGGTGTTCCTTGTACTCACTGAGACTAACCCATGGATAATCACCCACTAAGAACCATAGCAGGTTTTATATGACTTATCGTATGTATCGCTTGTCCCAATATCATCAGATACGTGTAAATATTTAGTGTCTATCACCATTGTTAATTGAGTAGGAAGGAAGGGCCAAATTGTTATTGATTAATACTCTGAAATTGTAGAAGATGGCCAATGAATATAGGAAGCAACACAGTTTCCCCTTACTATGAACTATTCTTCCAAAATGAACACTCCCATACCCCTTTAATTCAGATGTATTCCTCCTCTCTTTCTTTCTCTCTCTTCCTCCTATGCCATTATTTCTAGAATTGTTTCAACATGGAGTCACAGGCGTCTGGGTGAATAAATTTCCTTGTGCTAAACTAAAAAAATGTCAGACAAATGTAAAATTAGTGCAATGAAGTTATGTTAAAGAAAACTTTTTCTTTAGGATGATGGGTTTATAATAATAATGTATTATCTGTTGGCACACTGGCATCTCTCCTCTCATTATTGACAGACTTCTATCTCCTCTTCAGCCTGTGACCAGCTGTCTCTTGGGGTGGCTGCCATCTTCGGGCCTTCACACAGCTCTTCAGCAAATGCAGTGCAGTCCATCTGCAATGCTCTGGGGGTTCCCCACATACAGACCCGCTGGAAGCACCAGGTGTCAGACAACAAAGATTCCTTCTATGTCAGTCTCTACCCAGACTTTTCTTCACTGAGCCGTGCCATTTTAGACCTGGTGCAGTTTTTCAAGTGGAAAACCGTCACAGTTGTATATGATGACAGCACTGGTAAGAAAAATCAGTAGCCTTTGGGGCTATGCTTTAAATATAAGTGTTTTGGAATTTTTCCAAGAATTAGTAAGATTAAATTCTTTGTTTCATTTTGTTTGTTTTAACATTAAGTTAATGAATGAAAAGACATTTGGAATCAAATACCAACCCTAATGTAACACAGTCAATGAAGGAAAGCTAAATCGCATACATTCTCTCTATAAAAAAACACTCTTTTTTTTTCTTTTAAAGATCAGCTAGTTTGGACTATAAATTGGACAAAGGATGAAGATAGTATGAAATATAACTCTTTAAATATTATTTAAAGAGTTTTTCTGTTTAGAGCTTGTCTGTGCTTTCTTGTTTTAATATATGTTATTATTTTTGAATATGAATGACTATCTGAATTATCATTTACACACAAGTATCAAAGAAATGAAAGCCAAAGTAAAAACAAAGTTTTAATTTCTATTAGCAGTGTATTGGTGGAGAAGTTGCACACTATTTTATTTTCTATAGAGTGATCATTTAAATAGTGCTCTTTCAACTATTGGGTTGTTGGAAAAGTCATGACACATTTTACATTGAAAAATATGCCGTGACTTTTCTGACGACCCAATAAAACATAAAAAAAAATGATTTTAGGTCATTTTACTATAATATATCTCTATATTAACAGTAAGATTGAAATTCACTTGAATTTTAGTTTTCCAAATGATGCTAAGACACACATTGTTCATGAGTGCAGTATTTAAAACTCCCCAGAGATTGGTTTATTTATCAATAAAAATGATCGCTTACAAAATGTCAGACAAGAACTCTTATAAGAGAACAAAGAGTAAAAGAGTTGAAACACCTATAAAAATAATTTTCAAAAACATTTCCAGTGGATTAATAATGTGTTAAATATGAATTCATATAGTAATTTTGTTTTTCTTATTAAAATATTATTTATACATAATCTTAACTTAGAAATATTGAAAAGCTCTTAAAGATAACATATCTTTTATGTAACTTTCAGATGAAATTAGAGCTATTAAATGTATTTTATTGATTCCCATTATTTTATGTCATTGGTGAAGTTCTATATGCTAAATTTTGAATGGTAGGTTCTAAGTGAATGGTTTTTCTGGGTATAAAATGATGATCCAGGGCATGTAAAAATTGGACTACTTATATTTATGGATGGTCACTTATAGAAATACATAAATATGGATACATATGCTTCATGAGTTTTGGGGTTATTTACTTGATCATTTCCTCCTTATATAGATCAGGTATATTCTTCTCAAACATTATATATCTTCATAAGTACATGCACACATACATAATAATCACACACAGGTATATGCTGTACATGTGATATTTTCTATTTATTTCTTGTTACCTTAAAACTCTTCATAGGACCAGAAATGGACTTAATGGCTATGTCGCTAGATTCCCATTTAGTCGACCACAGTTTGAGTTTTGCACCTGGTGGCTTAAACTCATGCCAAGAGTGTGTGCTTGTGTGCCCATGATCTCAAGAGGAGAATGGAGGAGAAGGGATTGCAGCATGGCCGTCACTCCTGGGGGGGGTGATTTCTCGCTTTCTGTCTCTCTCTGTCTTCCTGGTGAACGCATATGCCCTGTAGCAAAAATCTCTCAAAACAAACAAAGAAACAAACAAACAAAAAAACAACCCTCTTCATAGTAGGGAGACCAGCAGATGTTATAATGGTCACATCAGTAGACTCCCACGTAGTCAACCACAGTTCAAGTACCAAACCTGGAAACTTAAAATTTTACTGGGTGCATGTGCATGCTTGCCCCAAATCCTAAAAGGAAAGTGGCAGAGAAGAGATTGTGATATGGCCATCCCCACAAAGGGTGATTGCACACTTTCTGTCTCTCTGGCAAGTGCACATGCTCTATAGTAAAAATCTCTCTAAAACAAAGGAAGAACTCCTCATAGTAGGAAGAAAATCAGTGAATGTTCAAAATGTTTATGTTTATATATCCTTTCTTAACTATCCAATATATTCATTGAGTTACAGTGGGCATTTTTATTCACAATGTAGTTTTTGAGTGGTTGAATAATTATATAATGGAGTTTATGATTAGGTCATATCACAATTTGGTAAAGTTTTCTTTGTGTGTAATAGAGCTAGCCCTGCTTTAAATTATACTCTAAACTTTCATATCATTGAAGCAAATTTACACACACACACACACACACACACACACACACACATATATATATGTGGTTACTAACATTTATATATTTATATACTTTTAATGGAGTCATGACCTCAGATTAAATTTATTAAAATAATTAAAGTTACTATTTCAAATAAACTCTGCTACTCCCATTGCTTTGAAAGTGACATAGATCCTTGGAAATTTCAAAGGTCTTCTATTATTTAAATATTAATGCTAACTTAGACTTGTTACAGAATTATTCATAGAATAAGTATGTCTTAAAATCCTCTGAGAAAAAAAGCTTGTTAATGCTCCATTTTATAATGTTTAATTTGACAAATATTGATTAAGCACCTGCTACAGTTACAGGTATAAGTCTATTAAAGTAAGGGAAACAAAGTATGAGCCCTTGTTCTGCTTCTAATCCCTATTTAGGAACATGTGATAATTTATATTTTAAACATTATTTGTAATGAGCTAATTATATCTACAATTGGCCACTTGTCTCTTTTAATTTAAAGTACTTTTGAGAATTTGCATGTTCTTCATTATTTTATAATAGAATTAACTCTAACATAAGCAGGAAAGTCCTTGGAATATGTTCATAAACATATATATATATATAGACTTTTTGTCTTTTTATGTTTAAAAGTCTTGAGGTAGAATTTTAATGACAGAATTCAAGAAAGGTAATTTATAAACTTCCTAACAGAACAAGATGTCTATTTGAAGATGTGGGAGAAAAATCTGTGGATAGTTAGGATTATGAACTGAAATAGGAAAAAACCCACTTCATACCCAGCAAGATAAACATTATTGACTGTCATGGACTTATGTATCTGCTGTTTACTGCAGGACACGTACGAGTCATTTTATTTGCATGTTTCCTTTTTCCCTTTCCAGATTTTTTATTATGAATGCTATCCCTCCCATTTATATTCATTTCTATTTTGTTGTGTTGTCCAGTTTGATACATGATAATTATACTTTCATCCAGTCTTTATTCCCACCCCCAAAACAGATGGAATGATAGATGAAATATACTACTGGAGTAGAAGAAATTCTAAAATGATGTTAACAGGAGCTATTTTTTTTATGATAATTAGCATTTGTTGTTGTCATGGACGAATGCTTTTAAACACCCTGAAAGTCTGTTATAGCTCTGAATGATGTCCAAGAATGATGGGAAAGAATTGGCTTCAGAAACAAAGCTGTGTTTCTGTCAGTCACTTTGGAACATATGATTCATTTTAAATATAAGCTAAAAATAAGTCAGATAGCTGTCAGCTTGTAAGCAATTCCAGGATAAGTTATGAATATTTGCTTTAAAATCCTTGTGTTTCATCTTTGTTTATAGATCAGCAGTCCATTAACAAAGAACTCTGCTCTGATAAACAGAAGCCTGGGATTCTAGTCCCAATTTTGCTGCTAAATTACTTGGACAACTTCAAAAAGGAGAGGGAAAGAAAATGACAACAGGAATGAGCGATAATGCTCAATAGTTGATGTCACATAAACTACTTCGCCTAATCTTCAAAACAATTTTATGAGTCCCCCCAAAAATAGGCTATTGTCCCATCACACCTGCTTTTACCAGTGACTGTTCTGCCCACCAGCCATCTAAGACAGACATATTAACATATTCCATGATTCCTTCCCTCCTTCACATCCACAATCATGGTGAACGGGTTGTCAATTCTACTCCTTTATGTTCTCTTAAATTTATTTCTTCCATCTCCTACCACTCCTAGGTCAAAATCAGCATTACTTGGATTATACTAACAGCTCCTAACTGGCCTATTTGAATTTTTTGTCTTGGTAATCTGGTTTCCACACTACATTTACAGTAATTTCTTTTTTTCAACAGATTTATGCCTTAGGGTGCATGCATTTGCCAGAGAGAGAGACAGAGACAGTGAGAGGGAATGTGAAAAATCATTCCCTGAAGGGATGGTCACACTGCAATCCCTTCTCAACTATTCTGCTCCTGGAGTCTTGGGTGCCTGGCATTGAATTTCAAGCCACTGGGTCCAGGACTCCAACTGTGGTCTGCCATGTGGGGTTCCAGTAACATAACCACTGTACCATCTGCTGGCCCCATTTAATTTCTTAAAACAAAGTTTTGATTCATTCACCTCTTAATAGTCTCATTGTTCTAAACAAAAATTAAAAACTTTCTAAGAAGTCTTACAAAGTCTGATGTGACCTAGTTTCAAATGACTCTCCAATACCATTTAAATCTCAATCTCCTATTTCTTTCAAACATGTCTTTTAGCAACTGAAAAATACTAATCTGATTATTTGGAAAGCTCTCATTCTGGCTCTACTCTGTCTAGTCACTAAATGCTCACACATGTTTTGCAAACATTCATGTATACCATTGAGCTTAGACATAAAGAAAGCCTCCCACCATCCTTGCTCTTAAATCCAGAATAGGTCTCTCCCAGCACATCTCCAAAGCTTTGTGGTAATGCCCATGTCCCTCATCCGTGGAACACCCTTCTCTCTAGGAACAGCCTTTCTTAGCTGTATTTTCCACTGGATCAAACACTAATCTGAACAGGATGGACCCTATGGCTGCACCATTTTATCTTATTGCCAATATCTAGACTATTGCCTGCCTTGGGGCATTAGGTTGCATTGTGGTTAAAATGCTGGATTTCCACATGGCTGGCTACAGTTTGAGTCCCGGATCTGGTGGCTTGAAAATCATGCTGGCCATGTGTGCCCAAAATCCCAGGAAAAGGGAAGGGAAGGGCAGGGACTGCAGCATGGCTATCCTCCTGTGGGGTGAATTCTCACTATTTCTCTCACCGTCTCTTTCTACCTCTCCCAGAGAGCTTACATGTCCTATGGCAAAAACCAAAGGAAAAAAAAATCTGCCTGGCTAATGAAAGTACCTCAGTAAATATCTTATGAATGAATGCATGAAGAAGGTGATATTAAATCTATTATTTAGACAAGAAAATTCCAGGGAGTTAAGAAATTTGCCCAAGGTCAAATTTGGCTAGATAGCTTTTACATACTTGCCATTATATATATAGATTCAATAATAACCTTTCAATAAGCAGATATTACTTCTTCTATTTTTCAGAATTGTGTAAGAAAGGATGAAATGTGTTTATATCCCATTTCAGCTGAAATTAAACATGTATCTATTTATTTGAACAATATTTATCAAATGTCCATATACCAGGCTACATTAGGCAGAGGAGACAGGATTTAGATAAAACTTTGACTCTCTCCATGGTCTCAAAGGAGAACGAGTGGGAAAGTGTAACATGTGAACAGGGAATTATCATTGTATAACAAGTGCAAAGAAAGTCGAAGAAAACAGTATCATGGCATCTCAGGAGAGAAAGTCTTACAGCTGCCTGGAAAGACCAGAAAGTCTTGGAGAAAGTGACATTATGTGAAGTGATCATGAAGAATAAGTACAAATGTATCAGCTGGAGGAAGGGCCAAAGGAACGACCTCTGTGTTGTTATTGGTTGCTCGTCTGGGCTACTCATCAGGGGGACATTTACCCTAAAAGGAGAAAACAAGAAAAAGAGACTTAGGAGAGGAGATAGTAAATCTGGTTCTTAACACGACATTTGCAACAGCTATGAAATATTCACGTGGCATCATCGAGTGATGTCGGAGTAAATGTGAGGATGCTGAGGAAGCCAGTTTGTCAGGGAATTACAAGCACTTCAATGTGAGTGAGCATCAGAAACAAGGAAACAAGAAAAATGAGGAATAATAAATGAGAATTTATGGAATGCTAGCATAGGAGGGATCACAAGAAATTTTCTACTAGTTATTCCAACTTTTCTTTCTCCCCTGCCCTGGAATCTGCAGTTTCAGAGTATTAGTGATGCTTATGTGATGTGAGCCTGTTTTACAAACTACCACTGAGTGCCTCAGTTGTGGACATATAACCACCTGTTCTTTCATAGTCACACACAAAATGACACAGAGAGGAACATCCAGGAGCCGGGCTTCCTTGTGGTTACTATGGTCTTTGATGTCAGAACATGCTTGTTTGAAATCCTGGCCCTGTTATATAATTTTCAGCAAGTCTCTTGACCACTAAAAGCCTGTGCTGATACATTTATAAGTGAGAATAATATGTCCTTCACAGGATTATTGTCATTATTCATAATATATGTAAAATTCTTCTTAGAGTACATACAGTAGACACTTAAAACTCACAGCAGTATTTCTACTATGTGTATGTTCATTTTATAATGTACTCTGTGAAAAATAAATTATTATTAATTCCACCTTTTTAATATGAAAAGTATGGGAATTAAAGTAATTTGTATGAGGTTAGAGAGCAAGTGAGTAGTAGATCTCAGCAGAACTGTAGAACTATGACACGATTTTAGCTGTTTTTGTTTGTTTGTTTGTTTTCTTATTTTCTTTGTCATTATTTTAAGTAAGGGAATGACAAAATGAGAACTATTTTTGGTAAAGGCTGGATTATAGTGTGGAAAATGTTTTGAGACTATTGAAATATGGAGGGAAGTAGGGCAAGACCAGAAGCAGGGGATTTTCTGAATTAGTCGCATTTTAAAAAATGATAATTTCAGGACCAGCAGAAGGCATAATGGGTATGTCACTGGACTCCCATGTAACGACATTTGCAACAGCTATGAAATATTCACGTGGCATCATCGAGTGATGTCGGAGTAAATGTGAGGATGCTGAGGAAGCCAGTTTGTCAGGGAATTACAAGCACTTCAATGTGAGTGAGCATCAGAAACAAGGAAACAAGAAAAATGAGGAATAATAAATGAGAATTTATGGAATGCTAGCATAGGAGGGATCACAAGAAATTTTCTACTAGTTATTCCAACTTTTCTTTCTCCCCTGCCCTGGAATCTGCAGTTTCAGAGTATTAGTGATGCTTATGTGATGTGAGCCTGTTTTACAAACTACCACTGAGTGCCTCAGTTGTGGACATATAACCACCTGTTCTTTCATAGTCACACACAAAATGACACAGAGAGGAACATCCAGGAGCCGGGCTTCCTTGTGGTTACTATGGTCTTTGATGTCAGAACATGCTTGTTTGAAATCCTGGCCCTGTTATATAATTTTCAGCAAGTCTCTTGACCACTAAAAGCCTGTGCTGATACATTTATAAGTGAGAATAATATGTCCTTCACAGGATTATTGTCATTATTCATAATATATGTAAAATTCTTCTTAGAGTACATACAGTAGACACTTAAAACTCACAGCAGTATTTCTACTATGTGTATGTTCATTTTATAATGTACTCTGTGAAAAATAAATTATTATTAATTCCACCTTTTTAATATGAAAAGTATGGGAATTAAAGTAATTTGTATGAGGTTAGAGAGCAAGTGAGTAGTAGATCTCAGCAGAACTGTAGAACTATGACACGATTTTAGCTGTTTTTGTTTGTTTGTTTGTTTTCTTATTTTCTTTGTCATTATTTTAAGTAAGGGAATGACAAAATGAGAACTATTTTTGGTAAAGGCTGGATTATAGTGTGGAAAATGTTTTGAGACTATTGAAATATGGAGGGAAGTAGGGCAAGACCAGAAGCAGGGGATTTTCTGAATTAGTCGCATTTTAAAAAATGATAATTTCAGGACCAGCAGAAGGCATAATGGGTATGTCACTGGACTCCCATGTAGTCAACCACGGTTTGAGTCCCAGACCTAGTGGCTTAAAACTCATGCTGGGTGTGTCCATGTGCATGTTCAAAATCCATGAGGAGGAGAAGGGATTGTGGCAAGGCCATTGCCCCCCCCCCAGAGGGGGGTGTGATTTCTTACTTTCTGTCTCTCTGGTGAGCACACGCACCATGTAGCATAAACCTCTTCTTAAAAAGTGGTAGTTTCAATAAAGGAGGTTCTTATGGAATGATGTGGAGGTAGAGAATTTAGGAGATACACATTATAGGATCTAGTAAGTAGGTGAGGTGAGGGAGTGATGACAACAGACAAATGACATCTTCGTTGTTGGTCTGGGCTATTAATCTAGTGCATATTTCCCTAAAAGGGGGGGGAAAAGAGTCTTGGGAAAGGAAATAGTGTATCTGGTTTTTTAACACATTAAGTTTGCAGCATCTGTAAAATACTCATGTGGAATCATTCAGTAATACTAGAGGTAACCTAAATATATCTTTTTTTTTAAAGAGAGATTTTTGCTATAGGGCACGTGCACCCACCAGAAAGAGACAGAGAGAAAGTAAGTAAAAAAATCACCCCTCAATGGAGATGGTCATGTCACAATCTCTTCTACATTGTCCTCTCAGGATTTGGGGCACACATGCACATGCACCTGATATGATTTTTAAGCTGCCAGGTCTGGCACTTGAGCCACAGTCGACTACATGGGAGTCTAACAATGTAATCATTATGCCATCTGCTGGCCCCCATAAACATATCTTGAAATAGAGGTTTGTATGGCATCTAACACTCTGGTGTTCTGTTAACCCTCCATTTGGACTTCTCAGCAGTATGAGTAAAAAGAAAATTGGCAAATCCAATAAACAGGGTCCTGGTACAAGAAAGTTCAGAGTTATTCTAATAAGTGGAGAGTCATAGAGATGACTGTAGATATGAAAAGCACTTTGAGGAGAGCATGTGAATTCTATTCATTAACAATATAAAATCAATCATCTTTTATAGTAGTTGTAATAGTTAATGATTTGAGTTTTGATTAATGTCTATGATGTTATCATAGGAAAAACAGCCAAGGCCTTAAACAAAAACCTCTTTTTAAAATTAACATCATTAATTCGTACTAAGTACATTTAGAAATAGTATTCTTGACAGATTTGTTTGTTTTTGGAGTTATTTTAATTAAATAGAAAGTAAATTAATAGTAAAAGTTTATTTTATTTTATCTTGGATCTATGTTTCAATAATCATTTGATAGAGTAACTTAATATGTGAATATATATGTGTATATATATATATATATATATATATATGTGTGTGTGTGTGTATATATATATATTCCTAGAAGAAAATAATTTTTAGATTATTTTGCAATTTTTATATATAAAACATAGAATCAACTAATTTCAATTTTATTTCATGGAGTTGGGTAATTTGGATCTAAGATGATTATATGTTGTATATTTTAAATAGAAAACTTCAAGTGCTATGTTCTCTAATTCTAAGTGCAAATACAATTAGCAATTACAAGTTAAACCTAGTTATTTGAGTATTGTTGATTACATAGCTAGAGTATTAGTGTTTCAGTGAAGTTGGCTATACTTGAACTTGATTTTTATTTCTATGTAAGCAAGTATAAAAATTATGTAGAATATTATTTCTCGGGTTCTGATCACATTATAGGGATTTTTTTTTAATTGCCAGAAGTGCATCCACCTACTGAAGAAAGATAAAGAGAGAGAAAGTGAGAAAGCATCCCCACATGGGGCATAGATAGCCATGCTGTAATCTTCTTTTTTCATTTCTCTCTCCATTTGAGACTTTGAGCATGCAAGCACATGCACCTGTCATGTTCCTCAAGTCATTGGGTCTCAGATTCTAACAACACTGTCAACCTTGAGAGATCCAGCTGCCTTGTTTGCAAAGCCACGGGCTGGCCCAAAAGTGAATATTTTTAAATTAATTCATAATCTAATTATTTCTGTTAAGTTTTAAAATCTTTAAAATATATGCCAACACTGGGACCAGCAGATGGTATAGCGGTTACATCACTGGACTCCCACATGGCTCTCCATGGTTCAAGTCCTGGACCCGGTAGCTTAAAACTCATTCTAGGAATATGTGCATGTATGCCCAAGACCCTGGGAGGAGAATGGAGAAGAAATGATTGTGGTGTGGCCATTGCTGCAGGGGGTGATATCTCACTTTCCTTCAAACTATCTCTGTCTCTCTGGTGATGCTCTAATACAAAAATCTCTAAAAAATTAATTCAATAAAAGAACTAAAATATATGCCAACACTTAAAGACATAAATAAAATTTTGAATCCAAAGTCACATAATTTGCATTTCTGCAGATAGTGAGATACATACCTAGATTTAAGTATATAGAAGTAACAGGTTTTATGTCAAACATCAATAATCAGTAATATTTGCCTTTGTTGAAAAAGGGGCAAAAAAAGAATAAAAATAATGAAGTGAGGTGAATTCTCCTGGTGATGGTCAGATACTGCCAGTTTTTGTCAATTTGGTGTGCACATATTTTCTCTCTAGGCTTTTCCCATTCTTGCTTGTCTCCCTTTCTAAGCAGCATGGGAAGAAGATAACATGTCTCTCTCTCTAATAATTTAAATCTTTTCTCACCCTTCCTGAGCTTACACTGTCTCATTCTCACTATTAATCTTGGGTAAAAACAGTATCATTTACTATCTGAAAGTGCCATGCCTGCTGCTCTATTTAAGCTCATCAGTTTTATGTGGACAAAAATTATCATTTAAAAAATATTTTATTGAACTTTATTTATTCTATCATTAATATTTTTCAGTTTGATCAGACAGAGTGAGAGAGAGAGGGAGAGTGAGAGAGAGAGGGAAAGTGAGAGAGCAAGACACCAGGTCCAGGACTTGAACCACGGTTGGCCATATGGGAATCCAGCACCTTTAACCACCACACCATCTGCTGGGCCCCAAAATGATCATTTTTGAAATGACAGTCTGATGATGTCATTCCCAGGCTTTTTAATTTATTTATTTCAGATTTTGCCATAGGCATGTGCACTCACCAGAGATGTTTCAGAAGGACTTCAGTGATGTCTAGGTTCTTGGTGCTTTAGACAAAGAATTGAACAAAACATACCAATAGCAAAAGCAAAGGGTAGTTTATTAAGTAAAAGTGAATGTACAATGCTGAGAGGTAGGAGTGGCTCAAGCAGAGAAAGAGTGGCTCAAGGGCCCCAGTAATTACTTACGATGGAGTTTATAATTGCCTTCTTCTTTTTTTTTCTTTCCTTCTTTTTTTAGAATATAATTTCTTAGCCAGAGCTGTGCCAATTGATCATTGGCTGGGCTCACTGATTGTTTTCATTCCATCGGTTATATTAAATGTGTCTGGGACCACTGATTTATCTCGTTGGCTATATCAAATGTGGCTTAATTAGCCAGACATCTCCCTCTGGAAATCTACCACCTATATTATCTGAAGCGGGGAATTTTTTGCACTGATTCGTTTTTCTATCTAACCATGTAGATGGATGCTTCAGCCCCTTATCTGCCTCCATTTTCTAGCTTTCTTCATACCTCAGAAAGAGACACAGAAAGAGAGAAGGAAAAATGAAAAGTCACACCCCAGAGGGGATGACTGCCACAATCCATTCTCTTTCATTTTCCTTGGAGGATTTTGGGTGCACACATATACACCTGCCCAGCATGTTTTTCAAGCCACTGCGTCCAAGACTTGAACTCCATAGTCAGCCATGTGGGATCCACCTGTCTTAACTTCTGCACCACCAGCTGTCCCCCATGCCCAGGTTTAAAGTTGTAGCTTCCTGGGAGAAAGGATTAGTTGGCCTGAGAGCTGGCTGTTATAAGGGAAAGCTTTCCGAAGTTCTGTCTCTCTCCACATGTTCCTGCCATCTTCTGTTCATCTCCTGCACTCTCAAATTCACATAGTCTCATGTAGTTCTGTTAGCAACACAAAACTCGACTGAGACATCTGGTCTTCTCTTGATACTTCTGCTATAGTTTTCCTAGAATGATTGTTCTTTTCCAATCATGCTCTGTTGCTATCCCAGGCTCTTTGCTATCCACAGACTATTCTCTATGCCTACTATGCCCTTCCCATTCAGTGACTTATTCATCAACTTCAACATGCACCTTAAAAGAGTCTCATGAAGTAACCTTCCCTGACTCCTACTCATGAATTGATAACTCCATTATTTGTGTGTATGATGCAAGAGTTCTCTTTAGTTGGTAAAAATAATTCTTCTTCAGATCTGCAGTAAATCTTATTTTCTACATGTTCTTATAACCCATTTAGCAGGAGTGTAGCTTTTCTGGACATGGGAACTCTAAATGTGTTATAATTTATTCATCCATTTATTTGATTCATTGTTTCTGTCTTTAGTCACTTACTCCACAAATAATTATCAATTATCTGCTATGTGTCAGTGGTGTTCTAGATACTAGAGATACAAGAGTAAACAAAACAAAAATTCCTTGACTTTAGGAATTTTCATTCTAATATAGGATGAAAAAAATAACAAAATAAATATGTATATTCTAGAATATCAAATGCGGTAAGTGTTAGAGAGAGAAATAAAGGAGTAGAGGTCTGTAGGGGAACACAGGGGAAGGCATATTGCAATACAAAGCAGGGCTGTCAAAAGAAATTTTACTTAGGTTTCTTCTTTGAGCCAAGTCTTGAATAAGCTGAGAAAATATGCCATGTGGGTATCAGAGGAATAATGTTTCAGGAAAAAAATAAAGAAAGATCAGGGAGGAAAACAATTATCAAGGGAGAAAGAAATAAAGAATATTAAAGTAAAGGCGTATTTTAGTTTGGAGAAGTTTTGGAAAACTATAAGATCTGAAGATTTTTGTTATATATGTATTTGCTTTGCATGTAGATATATGATTACATGTATAGATGTTATATTATTATCTTGGCAACTATATATATGTTTTTGAGAGGTTTTTGCTATAGGGCACGTGCGCTCACTAGACAGACAGAGACAGAGAAACAGAAAGCGAGAAAACACCCCCCAGGGGGGATGGCCACGCCGCAATCCCTTCTCCTTCATTCTCCTCTCTTGGGATCTTGGGCACGCACACACACATGCCCGGCATGAGTTTTCAGTCACCAGGTCTGGGATGCGAACCACGTTCAACTACATGGGCATCCAGTGACATAGCCGTTACGCTAACTGCTGGTCCCTTGGCAACTATACTTTTAAAAAATAGTGCCATATACAGATTGTCTACATACAGGATTATTTTTATGTTACTTACATAGTAATGATTGTGGTTCTTAACATCAACCTTTGAAAAATTGAGAGCATTCATTTTTAGTTGTAAATAAAGTATCAAGTAAAGGAAAAAATATGTCTAACATATATCTATTTCTGTAAAATATACTAGATAATATTCTTAATTTTAAATAATTGATCCTGTATTTGGAATACTTTTTTTAAAAAATTTAGATCCTATTGGGATTAAATTAAAACCTAGTTTTAATGCTTATGTGTTACATTAATGTAGCTGTACTTCTAAAATAATTTTCTGTTTCTTGGGACTTAATGTTTACTACCCCAACATTGCATAAAAATTTATTACAAATATGAAGCATATACTGTATATTGAGGGACAAAATTTTCTAAGAATTCAAAGTTTTAAGAATGTAAGAAAAAATTAAAACCCAAATTCTAGATAGGCTAACAGTCCATCATTATTTCAAACTTTTTCCAAATAGGAAGTGACACAGTGTTCACTGAGCTATTTCAGTAATTCTAAAAGAAACTCAAGAAATAATTTTTTGGTCATAAATATTAAATCTTGTTAAAAACAAAGCCTTGACTAGTAAACATTAATAACAATTTTAGGCTGAACATGCAACTCTTCTTGCCCCCAAATTGCAATAAAAATTGTTATTTTTGTATTTATTAAAGTTTGCATTTCTATAAAGTGAATCATTTTTCTTTTAGTAGGACAAAATTTGTTGTACTACATATTAAAATTAAAATTAAAGCACTAATTCTTAAAACTAATTGATATCAAGGAATGAATTTACCTGGATTACAATTTAACAAATTCCTAGGCCAAGACCTGATTCAGTGACTGTAGGATTATACCTAGGGGGTGTGTATTTGGAATAGGAAGCATAGCTAATGGTCATGAGGATTGCAAGAGTTTACCAATATTTGGTTATGTCTACTTCAAGACTTCAGGGAGTTATAGTTGCCTAGTCTATTTGTTTTTTTTTTTTCTTTCTTTCCTTTCCTTTTCTTCTCTTCTCTTTCTTTCTTTCTTTCTTTCTTTCTTTCTTTCTTTCTTTCTTTCTTTCTTTCTTTCTTTTCATTTAATCACTGTGTATCTTTACAGCATACAAAATAAATTTTTCCACCACAGATACACTGCATTTTTGACCAGTCAAATTTAAGTGTGGCCAAGTGCATTGCTTTTGTTGATGAAATAAGTGATATTGATCACTTCTAGGTGAAAGCATCTAATTGCCTAGTTCTTACTTCTCCAGCTCATTCGTTCTCTACCATAGCAATTGTGCTAGAAGTTCAAATCATCCTAAAATGCAAAGCTAAAGTATCAAAAAACAGCTACCTGCAGAACTGTCTGGCTCTGCTGCAGAACTTGCTTTTTATGAGACATAATCTTTCTCTGTTAAATTACTATGATTTGGGGGGATGATTTTCACCATAGCATAACCTGTCTAGTGATCTCAGACTTTAGTCTATGATAGCTAGATCATTCAGAGGCTTGTTAAAAGACCATTTGCTGGCCTCACTCCCAGTTTTTTCTTTAATAAGTGTGAGATGTGGCTTAATAATTTTTCTTTTTTAGTAACTTCCCAGGTGATCATGCTGCTGCTGGTCTAGCAACTACATTTTGAGAACCACTTTCCTATCAATCTTGACACAAATTTTTATATTATGAAAAACAGTTGACATTAAAACAAACTCATTAGTATTAAATACAAAGGCATTGTTTTTATATATAAAAACAAGTTTAAAATTTTTAAACAAACTTGGAATGATATTATAGTGATTTAACATTGACAAAATTATCACTCATTTCTTAAAAACTTTCATTAGAGTTGTCTGAACTTTTACACTGGATAGTATTAAATTTTGCTAAATATTCTTGTTGGAGTGTTTTAAACAGTTTTGAATTAGCTTTAATATGAAGAGCATCCCACCATAAATATGGTAAAGATTGCCAAGTGTAAATCAATAATATTTGGAATAATCTTGAATTGATTTTCTGTATTATATATTTTATAAAAATTTTCAAATAGTTTTACTTTTGTATTTAACTTATAATAATTTTTGTAAAAAGTGTTAATTGCATGGCTAATATTTCTAATTTGTCAATTATGCATTTTTAAAATCTCCCATTACATTTTCACAACGAACTTTTTACCAATTGAAATAACTGGGTTGGTATTAAAGGAAGAAAATTAAGTCAGCCATTGAAATCTTAATACTAACTTGTTAATTATCCTATTAATTACACAATGAGAAATGACAAGCTGTAATTCCCTTTCTTAAAATATGGCTGAAAGTCAGAGAGCTATCTTGCTGGCATAATGAGAGACAAATAATTACTAATGATTCATTTTTTTTTTCTTTTTAAATATCATCAGATGCTGCGCTTGTCTGTTATTGCTAATAGCAGACAATAGCTATGTCTGGGTAATTGTAAAAGTGAGGTTCATTCATCTCATAGTCTGGCTGTCAAAGGTCCAGAGGCCATGTTTGGTGAGGGTCTTCTGGTAGGATTATAATGTGGTGAAGGGCAGAAGCACAGGAATCTGCGTGCATGTGTGTCTGTGCTAGACTCTCCTTAGAAAGCTTCCAGAAATTAGTCATGGGGCATTGCTCTATTGACTTTAATCCTAATGTCTTCTCAAAGGCTCGATCTTTCCACATTCTAGTCCGATTATTTTCACCTTCTTCATCTTCTTACAGCCAAATTTCAACATGTAAATTTTGGGGTGATATTCAAACCGTAGTAGAAACCACTAGAACTAACCCAAGAGACTAGGTCAATGTTTTAAACATAATCTTTAAACATTTTTTTTTTCAGTTTAAACGTATTTTTTAACTTTATCTTCTCTTAAACAGTATCTACTATATATTTTTAAAATAACATGATAAAAGTAGTGTATTTGTGTGCTAAAAGAAGGCAAATAAATGTAAAGGGCTTCCCAGCGCCACTCAGGTCTTAGCTTTAAACTGTTGACAAAAGCTTCCATGCGTCTTTAGCTATAGCAAAGATCAAAGAGCATTCTCAGAGGCTATTGGCAACCAGAGATGCACAGAATAGTTTTCTCCACCATTAAACAATAATTCTTGAAGGTCGTTTCTGGTTTTGGTTTTGGTTTTTGGTGGAATAGAGAATCTAATTATGTATGCATACACAGTGACCTATTATGGTATGGTTCACATATTTTTGTATGTATTTTCCTCAATATTATTTATTTTATTATTGTAACTGCTTTAGTATTTAGGAGAATAGAATAGGCTCCCAAACACTTTGTAAGACCGACATTATTTGTAACTCTGCTGGTTATTTAGTTTATAGTAAAGATAGATTTACATATTTGTTCAAAGTTTAATAGTATTGTCTTTGCACACATATTAGAATAAGATAGACTTAAACATTTGTGCAAAGTTTAGTAATATTGTCTTTAAGTATGTGTAACAAGACCACACTATTGTATTAAAATTTTAAAAAATGTAATTATAATAAATACACATAACAATATTTACCATCTTAAACATTTTTGAATGCACATTACAATGATTTTAAGTGTATTTACATTGTTGTTCATACCAACTCACTTATCCTGTGAAACTAAAACTCTGTACACATTAAAAAATGACCCCATTTGTTTCCTGTCCTAAATCTCTGAAAATCACCATTCCACTTTCTCTTTCTATAATTTGACTCCTCTAGATACCTCATATAATTTGAATCATATTGTGTTTGAGTTTTTATGACTGGCTTATGTCACTTAAAATAATGTCTTCAAGGTTCATTCATATCATAGCATATTTCAGAATTTCCTTCCTTTGTAAGGCTGAATAATATTCCATTGTATGTGTATATTACATATTTATCCATTCATTCCTTGATAAACACTTGAGTTGCTTCTACAATTTAGCTGTTGCAAACAATGCTGCTATAACTTGAGTGTTCAAATAACTCTTTAAGACCCTATTATCAATTCTTTGGGATATATGAGTGTTATTTGGAAAAACCATATGTGTATAATTTGGAAAATGGTAGGCTTGAATTTCTATGTATATTACATATTTATCCATTCATTCCTTGATAAACACTTGAGTTGCTTCTACAATTTAGCTGTTGCAAACAATGCTGCTATAACTTGAGTGTTCAAATAACTCTTTAAGACCCTATTATCAATTCTTTGGGATATATGAGTGTTATTTGGAAAAACCATATGTGTATAATTTGGAAAATGGTAGGCTTGAATTTCTATTTTTTGCATTAAAATAAACTCACACTTTAATTCCATTCTTTTAAATTTTGAAATCTCCTTGTATACAAAGAATTGGAAATGTTGTATCATATGGATAATTCTATGTTTAATTTTTTGAGTAACTGCTATACTGTTTTCCACGGTGAACGTACCATTTTACACTACCACCAGCAGTGCACAGTGGTCCCAATTTGTTCACTATCACTAACATTTGTATATTTTTGGATTTTGATAATAGCCACCCTGATGGGTTTGAAGTGATATCTCTGTTGTGGTTTTGATTTACAGTTCCATAATGATTAATTATGTTGAACTTTTTTTAAAAAAGTTGGGTTTTTTTGTTTGTTTGTTTTGTTTTGTTTTTAGAATAAGGCATGTATGAGCCAGCAGGTGGCATGGTGGTTAAGGTGTTGGAATTCCCACATGGCTGGCCATGGTTTGAATCCTGGACCTGGCAGCTTGCTTTCTCACTCTCCCTCTCTCTCTGTCTTTCTCTGGCAAAACTCATGTGAAAAATAATATTAACAATAATAATAAATAAATCTTTTTAAAAAAGAGTAAGGCATGTGCACTCAGAGAGAGAGAGAGAGAGAGAAAGAGAGAGGAGAGAGAGAGGAGAAGAAGGAGGAAGAGGAGGAGGAGGAGAGTAAGAGGAGGAGAATAAGAAAAGATCTCCTAAGGGATATGGTCATGCCACAATCCCTTCTCCTCCTGGAATTTTGGGCATGTGCACACATTCATCTGGCTTTATTTTAGAGCCAGCAGGTCTGGTACTCAAACCACAGTTGAACATGTGAGAATCCAGCACCTTAACCACCATGCCACCTGCTAGACCTATGTTGATTTTTTTTTTTAGTTTATTTTTTAGAAGTTTTTGCGTTAGGGCATGTGTGCTGAGAGAAAGAGAGAGAGAGAGAGAGAGAGAGAGAGAGAGATAAACCATGAGAAGGAAAATAATAAGAAATCACCACCCGGGGGGGATGGCCACACCACAAAACCTTCTTCTCCATTCCTCTCCCTGGATCTTGAGCATGCACACACATATACCTGGCATGATTTTCAAGCCACTGGGTCCAGAACTCGAACAGTGGTTGTCCATGTGGGAGTACAGCTATGTAATTGATACGTCATGTGCTGGTCCCGTGTTGATTATATTTTTATGTCCTTGCTTGCCACTTGCATATTTTCTTTGGCGAAATGTCTATTCACATCTTTTGCCAATTTTTCATTTGGGTTGTTAAATTTTTGTTTTTGAATCTTAGAATTTCTTTATCTATTCTGGATAATAACCCCTTACTGTATGTATATTTTGCAAATAGTTTCTCCCATTCTCTAAGTTACCTTTATTTATTTTATTCTTTGATGCAACATTTAAAATTTGCACACCAGTTTATCTAATTTTTACATTTTTAGCCTGTGTTTTAGCATCATATTCAAGAATTCATTACCAAATTCAAGATTATAAATATGTCCTTTCTTTGTTAAAGCATTTCATAGTCACTTGTCTTATATCTAAGTCTTTTTATGTTAATTTTTAGTTATAGTGACAGATAAGGGTGAAACTTCATTCTGTTGCATGTAGAGGTCCAGTTTTCCCAACACTGGATGTTGAAAAGATTATCCTTTCCCATTTAATGCTCTTGGCACTCTTGTTGAAAATAGTTTGACCATATATGCAATTTTTTTTCTGAGTCCTCTTTACTATTCCATTTTTACATTTTGCTTGTTTTTATGCCAGCACTATTCTGTTTATTATTATTATTATTATGATAGCTTCAAAATAAGTTTTTGAAATCAGGACCTGTAAAACTTCCAACTTGTTTTTCCTCTCAAGATTATTTCAACTATTTATGTATTTTAGAATGAATTTCTTTATTTACACAAAAAATAACATTGAAATTTTGATAAGGTTGCATTAAATCTATAGAACAATTTTATATTTTGAAATACAGGCAAATTTAAAGTGTACTTCATAACTAATACAACATTTATTTTTCAGTGTATTATCTTACTTAGTAGCCAGTCAGCGAACATAGATCTTTCACTGGCATCATATCTCAAAAGTTACACATGAACTACTTTAGTTAGTTTCCACCATTCTTCTTTAATTTGGGCTTTCTTCTTGATCTGTTCCTAAAGGTAAATAAAAAGAGATAATATCTCATTAATGCCTATGAAATCAATTTAATTAAAAGGCAATCATTAATCATCTTTCTCTTCATAATGTATTATATACTAATGATACATACCGATTACCTGGACAAATTTCTTATCAAGAACTTTATTGGCCAGTAAAGAACCAAATACGAATAAGCTATTTTTGGTTCAAGCTAGTATTGCAAACAAATTATGAAAACTCATGATACATGCTAAAAAATAGTCACATAAACATGTTATAAAAAACAGAAAGTGAGATCAAGAAATTATAGCTGGTTAGAGAAAGTAAATATAGTTGTCCTGCAAAATTCACAGGGGATTTGATTCCAGGATCTCAACAGATACCAAAATCCACAGATGCTCAAGTTCTTTATATAAAATGGTACAATTTCTGCGTATAGCCTATATACACCCTCTTGTATATTTCAAGTTATATCTAGATTTATTTATAACACTGAATATAATATAAATATAATGCAAATAATCACTATAGTATACAAGAGGATGTCAAAAATTTCATGGAAAATGGAATTAAATAATGAATTTATCTTGGTCCCCAAATATTTGAAATTATGCATAGCTTTCTAATAATATCCATTTTCTTGAACTTTTTGAAGACCTTTATTGTTCAGGGAATTATGACAAATCAAAATATCTTACATGGTTAGTACAGGTGCAGTTAATTTTTTCCCACAAGTAATTTCAAACCATGGTTAGGTGAATCTACAAATGTGGAACCCACAGATACGGAGGGCAGACCGTAGGAGTGTTCAGAATACATAGGATAGGAAATGCAAAGATATAAAGATATGAAATAGTATGGAGAATTTGTATGATGGCACAATGAAACATCTACTATGACTGAAACACAGAGCATCATCTGGGATGCCCAAGGATAATAATTGGGCCGAAAAAGACCATGAGGTCTGACATAACTTAAAATTGAATTATATTGCCATATGTGGACTAAGGAAGGTTAGTCACTAACAACATTGTTGAGAGGGCAGAGATTAAAACTTGAGATGATTGAATTTCACTGGTTAGGTGGGAGGCATAAACAGATACCAAGGGGATACTAAGGACAGTCTTAGTTTGGGCTTCCTAATGTTGCTAACCAGGCATCAACAAACTTTCTAGGAAGAAATGATATAATCAATGTTTAAATAAGCATATATTTTACTTTATTAAATCTATTTAGAACATCAAAAAGTTAAGTTTTGTAGTTATTTGTGCTATTCACCAAATATTTCTAGCTCTGGTCTCAGGCGTAAAGCAGAATTGCATTTTCTTACCCTCTTTGAAGCTAGACAAAGCAGTGTGCTATATATATATATTATATATATATATATTCATCAATGATATGAAACCAGAAGTACTGAATCACGGCCAGTCAGGGGTTAAGGCAGCTTGATCGCAAATGGTCCAATGTACAGTTTGAGTCCTGGGCCTGGAGGCTTGAAAAATACTACAGGCGTGGGTGCATTGCATGCCCAGAATCCTAGAGGAGAGAAGAGCATTAAGAAGGGACTGCAGTATGGTCATTCGTCCAGGGGGTGCTCAATTTTCTTCTCTCTCTCTCCCTCTCTTTCTGTCTCTCTCTGGCAAGTACACATACCCTATAGCAAAATTAAAAAAAAAAAAAAAGTACTGAATCACTCTTTGATGGGTATTTTAAAAGACAAATAATCAATTTGTGGGAACCAGCAGTTAGCCTAATGGCTATGTCGCTGGACTCCCACGTAGTCGACCGCGGTTCGCATCCCGGACCCGGTGGCTTAAAACTCACGCTGGGTGCATGTGCGTGCATGCCCAAGATCCCGAGAGGAGAATGGAGGAGAAGGGATTGTGGCATGACCATCCCCCCTGGAGGGTGATTTCTCGCTTTCTGTCTCTATGTCTCTCTCTGTCTGTCTGGCGAGCACACGTGCCCTATAGTGAAAATCTCTCCAAAAAAAAAAAAAAAATCAATTTGTCATACTTTCTTCTGCATGCCATGATAACGAGAACATGTATCCAGATGGAAATCCTGAAGTAATTGAATGTGCAAAGCCACCCTATGAATCCATGTTAGACAAGCAGTAGGAGAGAGAAAATAGTTACATATTGTGTAGCCCCTGAGATTTGGGAGCTCTTTGTGTCGAAACATAGCATCCTATCCTGAATAATGTGACATTAAAGTACAATGGTTGTAGAAAGCCTTGATAACAAAGGGACGAAGAAAAACAAAAAACAAATTTAAGCATAATCTTACCTAAAAGACACATTAAATATTTTGATTTTTATCTCAAACTATATTTGTTGTTATTTACAACTTTAATTCATCATGTCACTTATTAACTTAATTTACAGATGTTCGGTCTGCTGAAGAAATATGCTATTGCTCTCTCTCTCTCTCTTTCTCTCTTTGTCTCTCTCTCTCTCAGGAGATTAGTTTTTTCATCAGTAGTCATAGTGTTATGACCCAGCTTGTAATCATAAGAATATAGGTTGAGGTTGCCAAATGTGTCAATCAGCTATCATCAATTTTTCCCTTTAATGGGAAAACATGATATATACAGAGTTGTTTTGAGTCTCATATGAAATAAAGTATGTTAAAATGTTGCACATAATAAGCTAAACAGTAAGTGCTAGAGGTACTGTTTTAGCTTTCTAAAAGTTTGCTTATAAAAATTTAAAATATCTGATGACTTAGGGAACCAGCAGTTAGCGTAATGGCTATGTCGCTGGACTCCTACGTAGTTGACCGCGATTCGTATCCCGGACCCAGTGGCTTAAAACTCACGCCGGGCACATGTGCATGCGTGCCCAAGATCCTGAGAGGAAAACGGAGGAGAAGGGATTGCGGCGTGGCCATCCCCCCTGGGGGGTGATTTCTCACTTTCTGTCTTTCTGGCAAGCGCACATACCCTATAGTGAAAACCTCTCAAAAAAAAAAAAAAATCAACTGGGACTGCTTTCTTCTAAGACTTAATTTATTGCTTCTCTCCCCAATAAACCATTCCAGAGGGGCAGAGAGTTCATCTAATTTAGCACAGTATCCTTATATCCTGGAATAAGACATGGATTGCAGAAGAAACGTAATGCATATTTGTTGAATGAAATAATTAATAAATGCTAACAGTTTCAAGGCCAAGAAACCATATTCTAATACAACTACACCTCCCATTTGGATTTTGAATGAAAAGATTTTATATTGGTAATTTAATTATAATGCCAAATGTCTAGTTGCTACAGTACAAAATGTGCTTTGGTTAATCTATATATAGTTAAGTCTTACTTCCTGAACTTCTGATACAGTAAAAAACTAAGCATAATTTCAAAATGGCTTGAGGAAATCTTAGTTGTTGATGGAAATATTGGTTACCTTGACTGTGTTAATAATTTCATGATGTCAAAACTAATCAAATTTTACACATTAAATATGTTTATTTTAGTTTATTTCAATTATACCAGAATAATATTGAAAACAAGAACAGAAGCAATGAGAATAGCATAAAAATTGATTTATTTTATGACCACAACATTTTAAAAAATATTATGACCCTGTGTTTCAAGATTTGGAAAAGATATTACCACAGAAAATTGAAAACAGCCTTCAAGATTTTTTGTCAGTGGAATATTTTAAATTCCCTGCCACATAGAGGAATTAAAACTGCTACATTTCTGTCTGTGCCCAAATCATCTTAAAATTTCCAATCTTCAACCAACCGAGAATAGATGGAAGGGAGAGAACAGAAACATTTAGAGAGAAAATTAGTCTATTACTTTTTTTAATGAAATGATTTTGCCATAGAATGCTAGACTTCACCAGAAGAGAGACAGAGAGAGGAAAAGTAAGAAACCACCATCTGGGAGTATGGCCATACTGCAGTCCCTTCTCTAGTTTCCTCTTAGGATTTTTGATACACACACATGTGCTCAGCCATTAGAAGCCACCAGACCTGAGACTCAAACTGCAGTGGATCACGTGGGAGTCCAAAGTCTTAACTGTCATGCACTGGCTGGCCCTTCCATTTCTATTAATACAGAGAAGAAGGATTTAAAAAGAGTGATAAACACGAGAGACAAACATCAATAGCAATCATCATGGCAACAACGACTGAAAACTTTTTGCGTGCTAGCTACTGTCTGAGCACTTGGCATGCATTCTTTTTTTTCTTCTATTTTCATGAAAAGAAACTTTTAGTTTTTTATATCTGTAATATAAAGTCTAAGTCTTTTTATTTAAAAAAAACTTTATTAATTTATTTATTTTAATTAGACCAGAGACCGACAGAGTGAGAAAAAGAGACAGTGAAAAGGTAAGCCACCAGATCTGAGATTTGAACTGTGGTCAGTCACGTGAGAACCCAGCACCTTTAACCATCATGCCACCTGCTGGCCCTGAAATCTAAGTCTTAACAAGACATTAAGAAACTTTTCTGACACTTACTAAGTAAGTGTCGGAATCAGGATTTGAACCCAAAATGTTGAATCCAGCACTTGTTCTTGACTACAGCTCTATAACTTCTTATATCACACAAATGAGGAAAACTAAAGGGTGATGCCAAAAAATTTCCATGTGTATTGGCAAAAAAAAAGAGGGACTTAGCAGTTGAAGCTAAAAAATTGTCCAAAATCCATAGCTAGCAATGCATGTCTACAAAACAGAGATGTGTTGTAGACCATTGGCTTCTGGTACAGAGATGTTAAGACACATTGAGAAGTAATAATTTGGTATGATTTTTGCAACTTTTGTAGTACATGCAGTTTTTTCTTTTTTTCTTTTTTTTTTGAGAGGTTTTCGCTACAGGGTGCGTGCACTCGCTAGACAGACAGAGAGAGACAGAGAGACAGAAAGCGATAAATCACCCCCCAGGGGGGATGGCCACACCACAATTCCTTCTCCTCTATTCTCCTCTCGGGATCTTGGGCATGCACACACACGTGCCCGGTGTGAGTTTTAAGCCACCAGGTCCGGGATGCGAACCGGAGTCGACTACGTGGGAGTCCAGCGACATAGCCATTATGCTAACTGCTGGTTCCCTGTACTTCATGCAGTTTTGAGGGCCCAGAGTTTTCTCTAAGGCTATAGAAGTACATGTTAAGTTAAGGTTTTGTTTTATGAGACATAAGAAACTACAGACAAACAAAAATAAGAGATAAGAGAAGTAAATGGTATATACTATCTCCAATTGTACAGAGAATAAAGATTATATCTAAACCAGCATAGTGACACTATGAAAAGGATGCATCATGCCTCTTGCACAACTCACTCAGTCATTTGGGGCTTTTGTTTTGTTTTACTGCCATATTGTAAAGAGCAGGCAAAGTAAAATTCAATCAGGGAAAATGTACTTAAATTCCTGGGATACACAACTTATGACCTAGTACATAAAGCATTTAGCATGGGAAGCAGGAGGTAGTATTACATATCAATGCGATATACTAAGTGCTAGTCTCAAATAGGTATGACTTAAGCCAGAATTTCTCAATTTTTTAAGTTGTGAGCCAACATAGTATACACCATGACATTGTATTACATACCAATTACATGATAAACCAAGTCTTGAGTTCAAAGGTGTAAAGATTATCAACCCATAAGTTTATGTACTTACTATATAAGATAATGATAATTCTTTTAATTATTTGTATTAGAGACCTGTTGAAGGAACTAGAGGTCCTGAATAATTTCTAGAACCATTCTCTTTCCCAAAACTCCTTTCTAAATGCTTCCTCCTTTCCTCTCCAAGAAGATGGTTTAAATTGAGAGATAAAAACAAATAAATAAGTGACATAATCCTAGCTCTAGAAACTGTGAGATATTTATATATATATATTTCTGTCATTTTATCTTCTCAGAAAGCACAGGGAAGTCACAGAAAGCATAGAAGAAATAAAGAGGTTATGTTCATTGTCCATGGCCTGAGGTCACACAGTACTTGGTATCTAGTCTGGCTCAATTTGAAGGTTGTCCTTTTGCTATTGTAAACCTTCACTACTGGGTCACAGTGGTTAGGCCCAATATTTAATATATTTTTCAACTTATTTCCTCACAGGCAGCAGCCAATAGCTAGTACACCATGGAGATGTTTGCTAGGCAATAAGCAGCCCTGACTCTCACAGATGACCCCGATCACATTCAAGTACAAGCCATACTTGAGTTTCTATTTGTATACTCATAAATTGTTAGACTAGAGTCTCCTTTCTAAACTTCTCTGGATGTCTTCCCCATGATGAGCTTGGAGGTTTAAAATTTGAAGCAAGGAGGCAAATGAATTTATAAAATGTTTAAGGTACTTGGGACCTCAGCAGTTAGTGTAATGGCTATGTCGCTGTCGCTGGACTCCCATGTAGTCGACCGCGGTTGCGTCCTGGACCCGGTGGCTTAAAACTCACGCCGAGTATGTGTGCGTGCATGCCCAAGATCCTGAGAGGAGAATGGAGGAGAAGGGATTGCGGCGTGGCCATCCCCCCCTGGGGGGTGATTTCTCGCTTTCTGTCTCTCTGTCTGTCTGGCGAGCACACGCGCCCTATAGAAAAAACCTCTCTCTCAAAAAAAAAGAAAAATGTTTAAGGTACTAGCAGAGTTACCATACTTCAAGACAGTCGGGGAAGTCACACCACATGTGTTCAGGAGTGAAGGGAGAAAGCCCAGAGTTTGAGCTCTGGCTTACCAATGGCTGCTATATGTGGCTGAGAAAGGAAAGGAGTCCCTATTATAAGAAGGTAAGAAGGGTGCAGAAGGGTGGAAGCGGGTGGAGTTTTGGTTACCAAGTCTAAGCAGAGACCATGCATACGAGCTGAAAATGTCAGCAATAAAAATCAGAAAAGCCCCTTTGCTATCCCTCAGTTTCCAGGAATATGTCTCATGTGGTTAAAGCTGATTTAGTGCCCCTTGACAAGCTCTTTGAAACAGGGCTTCCTGTTAGATCCAGACAAATTACTGTTTCCTTTAACCAAAGCAACCTGAAAGCAGTTGGGTCCCGTTAGAATGAATTTAGATACTTAAATTCTCTTTTACCTTCTAGAGCACATAGCGTTTTTCAGAGCGTCACTGAAGTGGATGGTTTTAAAATACTAATAATCCCAAGGGAGGAAATACGTTAGGAACCAGTTAGTAAGGATGTCAGTCTGAAAATGACCGGAAACATATATTCTCACTGTTTGGGTGGAAAGATAGAGAACAAATCATGCTTCAGTTGATTCCTACAGCACCAGAGAGATTGACAGTAAGAAGGAAAGGACACGGGAGGGGAGTTCTTGGGGCAAAAATTATCCACTTCCTTTTTGGTTTAGTCCCAAACTGCCCCTGTAAAGAATATTCAGTGGACAAAGAGAATCTGTACAAAAAAGCTATTTGATCTGAAATAAGCTATGCCCAGGAGGCTGATGCAGGGGGTAGAGTGCTTTAGCAGAAAGCCTAACGCTCAAGAGAAAGTGACATTGAGCCCAGAGTCTCTTGGAGGAGACTCCGGCGTGCACCTCCCAGTGCCTGCCACCCATCTTTGCTCCATTAGAAATAATCACAACTAAATGACCCATCATCAGTGCTAGCATGATTTTTTCACATTTGCTAAAAGCTTTTCCCTCGGCCCAATTTTATTTTTTCTTTTGTTTCTAAGTAACTATTTTAATTCCCTCCCCCCTTTATTTTGCTGTTAAATGACTTGAAAAAATCTGATTTGAAATGAGGCTGATGGACCAATTTCTTCTCTTTTTCTGTATATACCACTGCCACCCCCCACACACTTTAGCACCTAGTAACAGCCGTCACATGTGCATTAACCGAAAGACCCGTTAGTAGAGCGTTGTTTTGTGCTTCTGCAGGCAAAGAGAAAAGAGACCTCCAGTTAGAATGAGCTCTTTTGTACTTTTTTTTTTTTTTGGCAACAAATAGCTTCCTTTTAAATTCAGAAATGAAATGGCATTGAAACCCTAAATTGCTCTCATCTAAAATGTTTTTCTTCCATCTTCACTTCCCTAGATTATGATCAATTTTCCCCCAGAATGAATTATTCAAAATGAGCCCAGTCTTCTGAATCCTTAGAAAAAACAATGCCTTAGCATTTTGGGTCTATTCTACTCACTTATCACTTGGCACGTTCTGACTGGTACTGGCAGACATTCTTTTTTGCAACATGTAATTTATTTCCCCAAATGGACTACAAGTTTCTCAAGACTAAAGATCATGTCGTTCATTCATTCATTTTTTAATTTATTCATTTCGCAAATGTATTTGAACATCTACCACGTGCTAGACATGTTCTAACCATTTGTGATACAGGCAAGATCTAATCAGACAAAAAACCCTGCCTCCATGGAGGTTATATTTCAGTGGAGGGAGACAGAGAATAAGAAATCAATGTCAAAAACATATAAATTATAGAGTATGTTGGAAGGCAATAAGTGTGATAAAGTGCAACATAAGAAGGATTTAAAATATAAAAGGAATGGGCTACAATTTTTAGATAAGGAGTCAAGGCAAATGAGAGAGTAAGCCATATGCATAAATAGGAGAAGGGTATTACCTGCCAAGGAAACACCCTAACGTGGGAACTTAAAGAATCAAGTTGCCAGGACCAGCAGTTGGTGTAATGGTTATGCTGCTGGACTCCCATGTAATCGACTGCAGTTTGTGTCCCAGACCCAGTGACTTAAACTCACACCGGGCATTTGTGCGTGTGAGCCCAAGATCCCAAGAGGACAATGGAGGAGAAGGTATTGCGGTGTGGCCATCCCCCCTGGTCAGTGATTTCTCGCGTTCTGTCTCTCTTTCTCTCTCTCTGTCTTTCTGGCGTGCACGTGCACCCTATAGTGAAAACCTCTCAAAAAAAAAATAAATAAAATAATAGAACCGAATTGCCAACAATGACTGGGCAGATTGTGATTACAACAGTTCAGGATATGCTAAGTTTTGGGTGCCTATTAAATACAGGTGTAGATGTGATGGTGTGGGGAATAAGGTATAGGAATCTGGAGATTCAGTAGGGTCTAGGTTGAAATACTCATTTATAGTCATCAAAGAATAGTTTTAAAGCCATGAGACTGGATAAGAACACCACAGAAGTGAGTATAAATAAAGAAGACTGGGAGATGAGGGGAAAAAATACAGTCTGTAAGACAGGGAAAAGTAAAAATCAAAGACACAAGGCAAAATATTGCTCATATGTCAAGTAAAATGAATGATGAAACTTGACGATGGTAATTAGCAACCTGGAGATTACTGATAGTCTTGCCATGAGCAGTGTCAATGGAATGATGGGGATAAAATTTTGAGTAGAGTGAGTATAAATGAAAATCAAAGTGCAGTGAACTAAATGTTGTTTCCCTAAAATTCATATGTTGAAACCCTCATCCCAGTGGTGGTGGAATTTAAAGTCAGGGGTTTGGGGAAGTGATTAAGTCTTGAGGGTAGATCACTTCTTTTTATAATGAAATCAGTGTCCTTATAAAAAGAGGCCAGAGGGAACCAGCAGTTAGCGTAATGGCTATGTCGCTGGACTCCCATGTAGTCGACTGCGGTTCGCGTCCTGGACCCGGTGGCTTAAAACTCACGCCGGGCGCGTGTGCGTGCGTGCCCAAGATCCCGAGAGGAGAATGGAGGAGAAGGGATTGCGGCGTGACCATCCCCCCTGGGGGGTGATTTCTCGCTTTCTGTCTCTATGTCTCTCTCTGTCTGGCGAGCGCACGCGCCCTACAGTGAAAATCTCTAAAAAAAAAAAAAAGAGGCCAGAAAACTAGCTCCTTCTTCCACATTAGGAGACAAGAATAAGGCAGCTGTCTACAACCCAGAAGACTCTCATTAGAACCCGACCATGCAGATCTCACTTCCAACCTCTGGACCTCTGAGAAATAAATATCTGTTGTTCACAAGTCACCAGTATATGCTTCTTTGTTATAGCAGCCTGAACTAAGACAGGAAGCATGGAATCACAGATTGTGAATGTAGAGAACTATTTCTAGAAACTTTCCTTAGGATGGAAAGTAGAGAAATGAAGTGATATATGGCAGAAGAGTTAGCATCAAGAAAAAGATTATATTTAAAATTAAGTAAGTAACAGTATGTTTGTATTCTTATGGGAATAAACAAGGAGAGAAAGAAGACTTGATGATGCAGGACTTGGAAAATTGTGGCCAGTTGTAACAATGTGAAGATAATGTCATTTTTCAGAGCATGTAGCATAGCAATTTCCCCAAAGGTGAGACTCAATTTATGATTGCTTTGATAAACCCACTTGCTGAATAGGTCTCCAGAGTTTCTTTGTCAGTTGGTGCTTAATACTGAAGAGTTAAGGTAGAGTTCATATTTGCCAAAGGAAAGAGGGAGGGAACT
>NW_006159452.1:2870709-2882411 GCF_000334495.1 Tupaia belangeri chinensis | reverse complement strand
CTTTTCACTTCCCTACTTGCTGTAAAGTACCGCATGAGTGGAAGGAGAGCCTGTGTTTAACGTTCCAAGAAGAGACAGGGACTTTGGAGTGCAGGGTGTTTTGTGTTATAAACCTTCTTCTTTGTCTCTCCCATCACCTTTTCAGTAAAATCTACACTTATAAGTATCCTTTTGGAAGAATATCAAGATGTGCTGAAAGCGTCTCAAGGTAGTAGATAGATTTAAAGAGGAACAGTAGAGCTTGCCCATGGAAAGCCATCACACTGGGGTTTCACAGTTGATTCTCTGTCAGACCTCTGTCACCACTGCTTGCCCCAGGTAGCTCTCAGTTATTTTGTGCTAAATTACCCCCTCGGAAAATTATGCTTGTCTTATTCTTCAAAGTGTTTCCCAGCAACATACACTCCAGATTCCTAACTTACTTACTTACCTGATTTTGACTTTCTGAGCTGTCATCTTAGCCTATCTAGCAGCACAGCCTTTGTTTACTGCCCTGCCCCCACCTGATCTCACCTAGTTCAATGCCAAGAAAACTGAACTATCTGCAGTTTCCCAAACTCCCCATACTGTCTTATCACCAGTACATTTATGCATTAAGTTCCTTCCACCTGAAATGTTTTTCTTCTCCAAGAGGCGGGTCCCCCTCTTTGCCTTTTTAACTCAGGGTCCTTTAAAATTTCATACTTGTACTAGAAAATTTTACCTGCCTTTTCACTTCCCTACTTGCTGTAAAGTACCACAACTGATGACTTTAAGCCCTTTCATGAAGTTATATCGTCTCTATCATTCTGATTTCCTTAGTGTTCTATGCAGGAAGTCTGTTTCATAGTAGCTGCGTAATAAACATTCACCAAAAATTGAATGAGCACCTAATGTTGAAATTTGTGAATATAAAACCAGGTATCTTAATATAAGCTCCAATCTCATATAAGTGGGGTATAGAGTTTGTCTGATGTTCTAAAATCAAGGGAGTTATATCTTATAGCGACCCTCTGGTACCTACAACTATAAAAGATTTAATTGGGATCCTGGTGTTTGTTCGATTTTACTTTTTTTTTTTTTTTTCCAGTCCTACATTGGAACTAGAGACTAAATCACAACTAATTTGTCTGGGGTCCAGATCTCTAAATACTTTCTGCTTTCCTCTGAGCCCTGCGACCATGCAGATCTCACTTCCAACCTCTGGACCTCTGAGAAATAAATATCTGTTGTTCACAAGTCACCAGTATATGCTTCTTTGTTATAGCAGCCTGAACTAAGACAGGAAGCATGGAATCACAGATTGTGAATGTAGAGAACTATTTCTAGAAACTTTCCTTAGGATGGAAAGTAGAGAAATGAAGTGATATATGGCAGAAGAGTTAGCATCAAGAAAAAGATTATATTTAAAATTAAGTAAGTAACAGTATGTTTGTATTCTTATGGGAATAAACAAGGAGAGAAAGAAGACTTGATGATGCAGGACTTGGAAAATTGTGGCCAGTTGTAACAATGTGAAGATAATGTCATTTTTCAGAGCATGTAGCATAGCAATTTCCCCAAAGGTGAGACTCAATTTATGATTGCTTTGATAAACCCACTTGCTGAATAGGTCTCCAGAGTTTCTTTGTCAGTTGGTGCTTAATACTGAAGAGTTAAGGTAGAGTTCATATTTGCCAAAGGAAAGAGGGAGGGAACTTGTCTGATGTTCTAAAATCAAGGGAGTTATATCTTATAGCGACCCTCTGGTACCATATTTGCCAAAGGAAAGAGGGAGGGAACTTTTTAACTCAGGGTCCTTTAAAATTTCATACTTGTACTAGAAAATTTTACCTGCCTTTTCACTTCCCTACTTGCTGTAAAGTACCGCATGAGTGGAAGGAGAGCCTGTGTTTAACGTTCCAAGAAGAGACAGGGACTTTGGAGTGCAGGGTGTTTTGTGTTATAAACCTTCTTCTTTGTCTCTCCCATCACCTTTTCAGTAAAATCTACACTTATAAGTATCCTTTTGGAAGAATATCAAGATGTGCTGAAAGCGTCTCAAGGTAGTAGATAGATTTAAAGAGGAACAGTAGAGCTTGCCCATGGAAAGCCATCACACTGGGGTTTCACAGTTGATTCTCTGTCAGACCTCTGTCACCACTGCTTGCCCCAGGTAGCTCTCAGTTATTTTGTGCTAAATTACCCCCTCGGAAAATTATGCTTGTCTTATTCTTCAAAGTGTTTCCCAGCAACATACACTCCAGATTCCTAACTTACTTACTTACCTGATTTTGACTTTCTGAGCTGTCATCTTAGCCTATCTAGCAGCACAGCCTTTGTTTACTGCCCTGCCCCCACCTGATCTCACCTAGTTCAATGCCAAGAAAACTGAACTATCTGCAGTTTCCCAAACTCCCCATACTGTCTTATCACCAGTACATTTATGCATTAAGTTCCTTCCACCTGAAATGTTTTTCTTCTCCAAGAGGCGGGTCCCCCTCTTTGCCTTTTTAACTCAGGGTCCTTTAAAATTTCATACTTGTACTAGAAAATTTTACCTGCCTTTTCACTTCCCTACTTGCTGTAAAGTACCGCATGAGTGGAAGGAGAGCCTGTGTTTAACGTTCCAAGAAGAGACAGGGACTTTGGAGTGCAGGGTGTTTTGTGTTATAAACCTTCTTCTTTGTCTCTCCCATCACCTTTTCAGTAAAATCTACACTTATAAGTATCCTTTTGGAAGAATATCAAGATGTGCTGAAAGCGTCTCAAGGTAGTAGATAGATTTAAAGAGGAACAGTAGAGCTTGCCCATGGAAAGCCATCACACTGGGGTTTCACAGTTGATTCTCTGTCAGACCTCTGTCACCACTGCTTGCCCCAGGTAGCTCTCAGTTATTTTGTGCTAAATTACCCCCTCGGAAAATTATGCTTGTCTTATTCTTCAAAGTGTTTCCCAGCAACATACACTCCAGATTCCTAACTTACTTACTTACCTGATTTTGACTTTCTGAGCTGTCATCTTAGCCTATCTAGCAGCACAGCCTTTGTTTACTGCCCTGCCCCCACCTGATCTCACCTAGTTCAATGCCAAGAAAACTGAACTATCTGCAGTTTCCCAAACTCCCCATACTGTCTTATCACCAGTACATTTATGCATTAAGTTCCTTCCACCTGAAATGTTTTTCTTCTCCAAGAGGCGGGTCCCCCTCTTTGCCTTTTTAACTCAGGGTCCTTTAAAATTTCATACTTGTACTAGAAAATTTTACCTGCCTTTTCACTTCCCTACTTGCTGTAAAGTACCACAACTGATGACTTTAAGCCCTTTCATGAAGTTATATCGTCTCTATCATTCTGATTTCCTTAGTGTTCTATGCAGGAAGTCTGTTTCATAGTAGCTGCGTAATAAACATTCACCAAAAATTGAATGAGCACCTAATGTTGAAATTTGTGAATATAAAACCAGGTATCTTAATATAAGCTCCAATCTCATATAAGTGGGGTATAGAGTTTGTCTGATGTTCTAAAATCAAGGGAGTTATATCTTATAGCGACCCTCTGGTACCTACAACTATAAAAGATTTAATTGGGATCCTGGTGTTTGTTCGATTTTACTTTTTTTTTTTTTTTTCCAGTCCTACATTGGAACTAGAGACTAAATCACAACTAATTTGTCTGGGGTCCAGATCTCTAAATACTTTCTGCTTTCCTCTGAGCCCTGGTTCTATATCTCTAGCTAATAGAGCCTTTGTCCAAGTTGGGTGCCTGGTCTAGGATCTTCACAGCCTAAATGACTGGGGGGATTGAGATGATACAGCATCTGCTGCTACTTGACTCCTCTCACTCTCTTCTTTTCTCTGTCCTGTGAAATATTGAGGACCAACACCAACCTGTATGAAGTCACATTTTATAGTTTGGATTTAGGCTTCTATTTGGGAGGAGTGGGTGGCTGTCATGCTTCTGCATTAGTTTTCTACTTCAGCTATGCTAATTCCAATTTACACTTCATTCCTCTAGAGTATCAATATATCTCATGGCTGAAGCCTAATTATAGATCCACTTGGGCCTCAATGCCATGTATCTGACACTGTATCTGCCCTTATTTCTGCTTTTTAAACCATTCTACATTCTGCACTCTCCTGCTACCTCTGCTCTGAAATCTTTCCAAGTGTTCTCTTTTCACCCTGCATGCTCTACTATCTGAAGTTCCTATGCTTGACAACCTTTTTGGGTTTTTGTTTTGTTTTATGGTTTTTGTTTGTTTGTTTTTGTTCTTGTTTTGTTTTGTTTTAGTTTTGTTATAGGGCATGTGTGTGTACCAGAGAGAGAGAGACAGAGAGAGAGAGAGAGAGAGAAAACAACCCCTGGGGGGATGGTCACACTGCAATCCCTTCTCCTTGATTTGGGATTTGAAGCATGCATACATACACACCTGGCATGATTTTCAAGCCACCGTATTTGGGTTTGGAACTCAAACCATACAGTTGTCTATGTGAGATCTAGCTACCTTAACCTCTACACCAGCTGGCTGGCCTACAGTTTTATATTTTATCAAGAAGGTAGAAATGCAGATGAAACATGTGAGGATTGTGGTTTTACTAACTTTGAACCATGAATACTATCAAAACTATAGCTAAGGAACTTTAAATGACTAATTATTCTCACTCGTTTTGTTTATTTATATACTTTACATTCATTCACACTTTATCATTACAGCATCCAAAATGAATTTCCCATACAGAGTATACTGTATATTGGGCCAATCAAAGATATTTACCATGCATATTATCTTCGACAGATCATTTTCTAGTTTGCGTTTCCTGTTTTTCTTCTGTTTTCTCTTTGATTCTTAACCTCTTAACCTTGCCATTTGTCACCCTCCTCCCACACTTTCTCTGGTATCCACAGTTGCTCTACATGCCTTTATATTGTCTAGTATTTCAGTTTCTGGCACAGAGTGCAGACATTCAGTATATATTAAGTGGGGACAAACAATGCTTCTCTTTCATAGTCTGACTTGCTTCACTTAGCAGTAAATCTTCTGTATTTGTCCACTTTCTATTAAATGCTAGAATCTTATTGTTTTTCATGGCTCTTACATTCACTTCTAATTCTTGATTCCCAATGGCTAATAAAAATTTAACAATTTTCAATGCCTCTACTTTTAAGGTGCCCATTTCTTTCCTGCAGTCTCAAGTTGATAGAGTTCCTCCAATGGTGCAAGAAGGTCAAAAACCTTTTTTGTATTACAAAAAGAATAAGAATATTTTAGGTTTGAGCATGTGGATTACAGAGTCTGTGTTTTGCCCAGAAAGTCTAATACTTGAATTTCTGGTGGAGTATGAACTTTTTGTATAAACTTATTCGACCAATCTTGTACATGGTTAATTTTTTTTTTAAAAGATGGATCATCGTCTGAGTATTTTGACAGGTTTGTCAAAAAGAAACAGGACAATCCAACCTAATTCAGTTCATCTTGTCACCTAATCTTAAAAATAATTGATTATAAGAAAAATACAGTTGGAGCAAAGAGTACAGATTTCACTTTTGCCACTTACTAGATTTAAATAATTTTCAACTTGCTCAAATCTCTATGCTTCACTTACCTGCACAGAGGAAAAAATACCTATAAATAGTCAGTGATTTAAAATATTATCATATATCATTCTTTACATATTCTAGGTTGCATAAAAGTAAAACCAAATAATGAATGCTTTATTTTATACTTTCTCTTTTAAGTTTAGAATAATTCACAATGAGTGACAGACATACAGTTAAGATGCCATACAGTAGATATAGCAAGATAGTATCATATTGATAAGGAATCTCAGCAAAGAACAGTGTACAAATATCAAATGTGGAGGGAGTATAGACTTGCACCAGTATTCAGGAATTCTGTATAGAAGAACGAATACAGTCTACTACTTAATGTCAGTATGGGAGAGGCTGTGCTTATTGTTTGAGAAGAATTTTGTAGAGATGGGTCCCTCACTCATCTTATTAAGACTGAAAAAATAAATTAGGTGATTAATGGGAAACTGTATTTGAAAAGCATTAGAAATTATAAATGATAACCAATAATATAATTTTTATGATAATAAAAATTAAAGAAAATAAAAAGTTAAATTTGAGAAATATTTTTGAATTAGAACCAGCAGTTGGTGTAATGGCTATGTCGCTAGACTCCCATGTAGTCGACTGTGGTTCGAGTCCCGGACCCAGTGGCTTAAACTCACACCGGGTGTGTGTGCATACATGCCCAAGATCCGGAGAGGAAAATGGAGGAGAAGGGATTGCGGCGTGGCCATCCCCCCTGAGGGATGATTTTTCACTTTCTATCTCTGTTTCTCTCTGTCTTTCTTGCAAGCACACATGTCCTATAGCAAAATCCTCTCCCAAAAGTTTTTTTGAATAGATAAGAAATATGAGATAAGATTTATACTTAAATAAAAGACTAGGTTTTATATTTGTATTAAAATATATAGCAAATATAATAGTTATACTGCCCAAACTCACAGGTAAATAAAAATCAAATTGCAGTACAATTTAGTTGTCATTGTTATTATTGGAGGCTGGAGTAGAGTATTTTGAAAACATCTGGAAATTAAATTTACCTCTGAGAATTAAAGCTGGGAAATGAACACATAATGAAAAAAGTGAAAGGCGAAAAAGCTATCTTAAAAGTCACTGAATGCCTCCCAGAGAAGCAAGGATGGGTACATCTAAATGTACCAACATAATCAAAGGAAAAAGAATATCCCCATCAGAAAAGGATAGATCAGACATTTAAGTTTTTTTTTTTTTTTTAAATAAAGGCAGAGTAAAACAAAGATGGTACTTATATAAAAACCATTAGTGACAAATAGTTTCTTAACTTTTATTACAAAAAGACTGGCACTTTTTCTCTGTGGATTCAAAGATTGTGTACCAGAATTAGTAGTCATGAGACTTTAAAAATAATATCCCAGATGTCAGTATCTTTGAAAGTTTGGGGCTGACAATATCACCTCTTTATATATAGAGTCTTTGCAGATAGAACATAAGCCTTCAGTTAATGTTATCTATGATTGTTACATTCACTGAGTCATTTCTCTTTGTTCTGATTCCAAAGTAATGGTATGCAAATTTCAAATTATACTAATTATTTTTTGCATAGTTTGAGATTGCAATGACCATGCAATTCAAGTATTTCTATGCCTGTGATAGTTTTATTTCTCATAAATTAATAGACTGGATTTCTAGTGTTATATGTCAGTTTCATGATCTTGATTGATATAAGTCTATGATGTTAGCAAGGTGGCATCTATTTTGAGCAACATGAAAGGCTTTTGAACCAACATCAAGATTTAAAAATTCAGCACACGTTGCCTCAGTTAAGGAAGTAGTAAATTCTTCATAAAAAATTCTATTTCTATCGAAATAAATGATAAAGAATGATCCATATACATGGTAGGATGTCAGTCAAATATGTTAGTAAGATGAGGGGGAATGTAGAGAGAAATCCCCCTGCTAAATTCTCATGTATGCCGATAGAGGTTGAAACATAAGAGGACTTCTTTTTCATTAATACCTTGGGCTATTTTTTTTTTAATTCACTAATTCACTAAACAGAAATCTGTCCTTAGAATTACCATTTAAGTGACCTTATAACAGAAACATTTATTCATATTTTTCTCCTTAGCTTCTTCAATGTTTCCATAGTATGCCAGGGAAGTATACCTAACTCACAAAACATGCCAGCTTCCTCACCCTCAGAGGTAGAGCCTAGGCAGTCATGGTCACACCTTACAATAAGACTATAGTCCTGGTTACAGTCCATTAGATCAAGGATTAGCCCAGCTGGGCCAATTAGATTCTCTCTTCTAGGACTTTGGAATTAGAAGGAAGAGAATTTAGTTGGTCTCTACCAGCTTCTGGACCTTTTACAAGTAAACTCAGGAACTAAAATGGTTAGTCCTTCCATGTAAACAGTGAAGCAGAGAAAACTGATCTAGCAAAGAACAGAATGAAATACACACAAAAGAACAGAAGTGAAAGCTCATGATATCTATTAAATCTTACTTCTATTAGTTTGTTCTAAGGGCTGCTCTAATTCCCACACTTAGATTTCTTTTATATACATATTTAATGTATATAGATATATATGTTTAATAGAGATGTATTTGTAAAACTCTGGTGATGAGATAGTCCAAATGTATCACAAAATGGCAGAAGGCAGAACTTTAAACAGAGCAGAGTGTGGTCTGTATCCATGAGTATCTGTCTCTGTGGTCTCATACTCTCTGCTCACCTACCCACCAGGGTTCACAAAACCAACTATATTCTTCTAATAAATTCTCTCTTTCTGATTAATTCAGCCTGAATCATTTAAAATACTCTAAACTATGAAATTCTTGTACTGAGAAAGTATAATACCATATGCCCTTCATAAGTGCATTTTACTTACTACTCGTCCACTTCATCTCTACCATGTTATAACTTGTACTTGATTTTTCAGCAGTATTAACAAAACAAAGCCCAAGATGTTTGGAATTTTTTATACTCTGTTAATGAGGTTCTTTTTGTTGTTTTGTTTTTTATTATTGTCATAATCTTGTTTATATTACATTAAGTCATGTATAACTTATACAGTATATTACATTTCTTTTTCCAGAAGGAACATGCTGTCTCCCTTTCCACAATATGCATACTTCTCCTCATGCTAAATGATTACGCACTTTTAACATTCTAACCTAACCACTTCTTTTGCACATTAGAGATGCATAGTTGTGACATACTTCATTGTAGAATTATTGTTTGCAAGCTTTCTTCCTATTGCCTATCACCTTAGAGATACCAAATGCCTATTATTTTTATTTTTGTATTTCCTTGTACATTTTCTATTCTTTCTTTCTTTTTTTTTTTTTTTGGAGAGGTTTTTCTCTATAGGGCGCGTGCGCTCGCCAGACAGACAGAGAGAGACATAGAGACAGAAAGCAAGAAATCACCCCCTAGGGGGGATGGTCACGCTGAAATCCCTTCTCCTCCATTCTCCTCTCAGGATCTTCGGCATGCATGCACACATGCCAGGCGTGAGTTTTAAGCCACCAGGCCCGGGACGTGAACCGTGGTCGACTACATGGGAGGCCAGTGACATAGCCATTACACTAACTGCTGGTTCCCTCCTTGTACATGTTCAACTTCAAGCACATAGTATAAGCTGTGATTTATTCCTGAATATATTTATATCTTTCAACTATTCATAAGGTCAGATGGATGTTCAATAAGCACAGTTCCTGAAGGCCCCGGAGTTAAAGGTTTCTTGGAAGGAGAGAGACAAAAAGGTAAAAGAAAATCTGAGTTCCGAAGAGTCTCATACCATTGGGTTGTTGGAAAAGTCATGGTGTAATTTTTCTGTTTTTCTATGCAAAACTGTGACATGACATTTCCACAACTCAATACTTGGCATTCCCACTAGCACACAGTGGTTCTGATAATGATTGTAAGTCATGGGCCCAACCACATAAAGTTTCTTAAGCTATTTCATCAATGTGAACTTTAAATCATATTTGACGTATTAAGTGGCAGGAAAAAACCAGTAACAGTGGCATCCTGGGACAGATCCAAAATAAGAGCTGTAAATGATCGTTTGCTGTCTTATAACTGCACTGACCTGGACACAAGTGGGGATTAAAGGACAGCAGGATACCCAATCAGCCACTGTCTGGAGAGAAGAAGTTGGGTTATTGCAAGCTGAGAGGGCAGTGAGGGTGACAGGAGGACAGGTGTGCATCTGAGCAGGTTGTCAGGAGATAAAGACACCTGCACTGTGGCCATCAGAACTGAACAATGAGGTATGCCAGTCCCACTGGGGGTGGGTCAGTAACATCACCATGATAGCCAGTGAAGAAGTATGTGTGACTGAGTAGAAAATATGCTGTGAAGTAGGAAGAGGACTGTGCAGAATGCCTGGGCAGCCGAGGATGTTCCTAGATTATGCTGGTAGTCTTGGTTTAATTACTCCATGCTTACATGTGCTCCTTTCACTCTTAAAAGAGGATTTCAATTTGATAAAAATAAGAATAATTTAGACTATAAACAACCACTAAATCAAAGTGTTGTCAAACTCTGGTCACATAATAAGTATGGCCAACCTGTTTAGAGAGTTTCTAAAACATTACTGTGATACATTTCTGGGTTGTGCTTTTTTCATGGGTTTGTCTTTCCAGAGTCTCTTTGAGTGATTCTTCTTAATCTATATGGTTCAGGTGAGGCTCCTTTTCTTTCCTCATCACTTACTGATGCCCCAGAGGTCAGAATTTAACTTCACAGTTACTACAGTCCCACCAAACAACCCTAATCTGGACCACGAAGAGTTCCTGCTAGGATTTTGACCAAACTCTTGAGGAAAATCTCTTTTTTATGTGAGTGAGATTCTTTTAGTCTTCTGTGCCATCAAGTAAGAAAAAATTAAGGAGCAGTAAAGGTAACAGAGAGAAAAAGATAACTGAATGACATAGAAAAATTCCCAGCTCAACTATCCCTGGCATTTATTTTCAGTTATGGGAGACACAAGTTGCTTTTTTTTTTTTTTGGAGAGGTTTTTCACTATAGCTTGCGCTCACCAGACAGACAGAGAGAGACATAGAGACAGAAAGAGAGAAATCACCCCCCAGGGGGATGGTCACACCGCAATCCCTTCTCCTCCATTCTCCTCTCAGGATCTTGGGCACGCACGCACACACGCCCGGCGTGAGTTTTAAGGCACCGGGTTGGGGATGCGAACTGCGGTCGACTATGTGGGAGTCCAGCGATATAGCCATTACGCTAACTGCAGGTTCCCAAACAAGTTGCTTTTTTGTTCAGTGTAAATTGGTTTCACATGTAATACCAAAAGTCCTAACAAATACAACTGGCTGCCTTTTCATTAAACTGTCCAACTTACCTGCTCAATCTCACTATGCCAGGATAAGCCCATGTGCCACAATTGTATTTGTAGGACAAGGAAAATTCAATGATAGGAAGTATCTAGGGCTGGGTGAACATAGGACACCGCCACTTTCCATGACTGTGGTGCCTCCAGTGAGCATAGCACTTAAGTTACCTCCCTCAGCTGAAAGTCAGTCACCAATGTGCTTATTCCTCTCCTGATTGAGATACAAGCAAATTTTTATGGTAATAAGGAAAGCAAAAGAATTAAAATGCAACATTAATTTTATTGGCTTCTCACAAACTGAGACATTTTGAATAGAAAATTGACCCTAGTACAAACTGAACTGAGACCCTGAGACTTTAGAAGCCAAAGAGTTTTAGCCTTGGTTTAGTCAAAAAGCACTGTTTACTTTTTAATAATGGCATAATTGCTTTCTCATGTCAGTGAAAGAAGAAACAGGGACAACATATTTTGTTATTAACTCTAGAACTAATATTCAGGCTGGCAGCTCTGCTTTTCCTTAGCATTTCTGTATTGCAATCTCAGAGAGGGGAAGAGAGAGAGAGAGAGAGAGAGAGAGAGGTGAGAGATAGAAGAGAATCAAGAAAGCATCTATCATGGGGAATGGTTACACCATAATCCTTTCTCTTCTCTTCTTCCTTCTTTTGGGATTTTAGGCATACATGCAAATGTACTTGACATGGTTAACAAGCCACTAGGTTCAGTATTCAAACTGTGCAGTTAGCCATATGGGATCCAGAGTTCTAACCACCATACCTCTGGCTGGCCCAGAGACCTTTCATTTTCTCTTTTTTTTTTTTTCTTAATTTTTA
>NW_006159452.1:2855979-2868003 GCF_000334495.1 Tupaia belangeri chinensis | reverse complement strand
AAAGCACTAATGGGACAAAGAAATGTGGTATTATCTGTTGAAGATATTTTATTGTTTTATCAACTGGGCTAGGGAGAAATGTTCACCTGTTGAAATATATATATATATATATATATATAGGTTTTTGCTACAGGGCGCATGTGCTCACCAGACGGACAGAGAGAGACAGAGAGACAGAAAGTGAGAAATCACCTCCCAGGGGGGATGGCCATGCCACAGTCCCTTCTCCGTTCTCCTCTTGGGATCTTGGGCACACACGCACACACGCCAGGCGTAAGTTTTAAGACACTGGGTCAGGGACGCGAACCGCAGTCGACTATGTGGAAGTCCAGCGACATAGCCATTACGCTAACTGCTGGGCCCAAGAGACCTTTCATTTTCTAGATATATTTTGAAGTTGGCTATAATAAGATTTGTCAAAAAGTTATATATGAGGTATATTAGAAACAGAAATCAAAGAAGACATTAATATGTTTTACTTGCATAACTGGAAAGATAAACTTGCCATTATCCTATCTGGGGACAACTGAGGGAGAGAAAGGTAGAGTATAGAATTGAGCCAATTTTGGAATATTATGTCCAGAGTATCTATTAGATACCAAAATAGAGATGTCACATTGTTTAGAAGTTTCCCAAATCACCCTTATTTCTAATGCCAATTGCAAAGTTTAGGTACCTCCAACACCACTCTTACTTCTAATACCAGTTGCAATTTTACCTTCAAGAGTTTCACCTTCACAATCTCTCAAATGGATTATGCAAAAGCCTCCTAACTAGTATTGCCTTAATGTATTTGTATATACAGCCTGTAGGTTTTATTTCATACATCTGGCCAGTATGGTACTCCAGGTATTTTTTTAAAGGAAGCTAGAAAGGTCAGGATGATACACATTTGAATGTCACTAGTGTGTAGATAGTGTACTAGTTAGTGTCATAGCAGGAAGCAGAGTTCACTTAGATGGTTATAATGAAGGAGTTCAATAAAGAGACCATTTCCAGGATTCCTGGAAAATTTTGAAAGCAAACAGGACCTGTTGAGGCACACCCATACCAGCAAACCCTGGGTTCTGTGGAAGAAGAATTTATCAGAAACCAGTGAAAAGAGTTAATGTATGCCAAGCACAATGCTAAGTGATTTATATGCATTAGCTCATTTGATTTTTCCTTTATGATAATAATTATTTTTACCAACATTTTATGAAGAAGAAAACTGAAGTTAGCTAATTTAAATATCTTTGTCCATAATCATTCAAGAGAAGGTTAATAACAAGATTCAGCTCAAATCATGCCTGATGCAGATTGGCATGCTGCTATATGGTTCTGAAATTTGACATCATGATGTAAGACTATAGTTTACAGCCTTTTTCCATGATTTACCTGCTTAAGGCTGTCCTGCTAGTTACTTCCTCATTTAAACCTTCCAGGGAGGCATCTATTACTTTGCTAGATTAGTACAATGAGTGAGTTTGTTACTGATTTTACAAATAAAAGCAGATCAGAAAAAAAATATATTATGTCCACATTCTCCTATAGGGATAAGTCAGGGCAGGTAAATTAGACTTTGCAGGAAAATAAGAATTGAAAAGGACTATGTGTATGTGTGTGTGTACATGCACACACACATTCACACATATATGTATATTATGCATCAAAGAAAGTTTTCAGAATTAAGGGGCATTTTGAAGAGAGAAAATATAGAATTTTAGTGAATTGTTTTCTGACCATAAATTTGTATACTTTTTAAGTGCTTTCCTTGTATTTTTAAGTAATAATTACTATATGAATTTTACTTGTTTAAATATGTCATGATTTGGGGTTACCATGTGGATTCTGGCTTCAAGAGAGAGCATAATTTCTAAAATAATTGTTCTTCACTGTACTATTTTCCATTCTGAATCATGGAAAGTCTTTACCATGGGACCGGGTGGCTAAGGAAGCTAGATCCTAAATGGCATACAGCTCAGTTTGTGTCCCAGACCTGGCAACTTGAAAATCACACAGAATGCGTGAGTATGACTGCTCAAATTTCTGAAAGTACAGAGAAATAGAGGAGAAGGGATTGTGGCGTGACCATCCCCTGTGGCAGGGGAGACAGGGCAGTGTGTTTTCTTGCTTTCCCTCTCTCTTTCTTTTTCTTTGTTTCTCTTTGTATGTCTCTCTGGCAAGTGCACACACACTCTGGAAAAGTAAAAATAATAATAATAATAATAATAATAATAATTTTAAAATAAAGGACTGGCTTTGCCATCAATTAAACAAAATTCTGTACAGGATTTGATATCACTAAAAAATGAGATTTTGATAAAGGGCTGACCAATGTATGAGGCCACTGTGACTACCCCACCACTGGTGTTCGACTCCCTTCTTGAAACATGCCCCTAGACACAGAATTGGTCTCAAAAACATTTCCAGCACAATGATCCATGTAGCCAATGACAATCAACTGACCCTGGTATGTGAAATGAAACTCATTTGCTGCTTGGTTTCCTATATATTAAGCTAATGGATTTTTACACTTGATCTTAGCCAAAAGGCCGAGAAGCAATGCGCTAATGGATTTTTACATGTTCTGAATCTTGAATTTTTTAAGCTATATCATAGTTTAAAAATAAAGAACATTTCAAAAAGAGAGAAGTCAATCCCTTTTTGTAAGGTTAGGGTTAGGATTTGAGGATATTCCAAGATTAGCCCTGTAATTTTACTATGTGTGGCTTTCTTTCCTTCTTCTGAGATGATGAAAACCGCTTTGATATTTTTTCATTTCCCTTCCTTTTCTCATCTATTTTTCTAAACCCCAATTGTCTTTATTTTCTACGTTCTCTATTGAACAAATCCACCTTGTCCCCTAAGAGAAGATGGCTGATAAAAATTTGGAAACTGAATTTTTTTCTTACTATAGTTAGCTTCCTTCTCTATTTTTAAAGTCCAGGACTGGTACATATACCAATATTTAGTTTGCTTTAAGACAACACTTCTTTACCAAAATAAAACATTCTATTAAAAAAAGAAAATCTCCTGGAAATACTGTACTTTGACCTCTCAATGAATTATCTTTTTCTCAACTGAAAAAAAAAAGTGTGTTGATGAAACATGAAATGCATACAAACCATTTTTGCATAGCTTCTTATACATAGCGTTTTAGGAGGAATCTGAGTTATCACAAAGACCATGCTAACTGAAATGATGAATAGGACATATGAGTAAGCCAGGTGGCAAAGCTCTAGTTTGTGTGGCTGCTGGAATGGATACCTGGGTAGGGAGGAGACTTGGGACTCCCTTCCTGGGGCTAGGGGAGGCTGGGCCTGCCGGAGAGGTTATGTGATTGATCTCTTTAGAAGAGAGTGCCAGCTGGAGTGTGTGTAAATGGCTCCTTCTGGATTCTCCCTAAAAGCTAAATTGATGGCAACTTCTGAAATGAGCAACCCAGACCTCTGTCACTGAAAGAAGAAGATAAACCTTGATTTCACCTACTGCTGAAATAAGTGAGAAGAGGAAAAAAGGTTAAAATAATAATAATAATGTAGTCTCAGTGAAATAATTAGAAGTAATGGAATGTTACTCATCTACCAAAATAAGAGCATAATTGCAATGTGGTGCTCTTCTTTGTTAGAAGATTTTCAGGAACCCATCTGTGCAGATTGTTTCTTTTTTATTATCATTACATCAACTAATTACATTAGGGGAAAAGGGGGCATTTTAATTAAAAGGCTGTTTCTAGGAGTTATAATCCTACTCTGTCATTAAATAATTTCACTGGGTGCCAAATTTGTTAAAAGTAAACAAAATTTCTGGAAACTGTTGTTTGCACATTATTCATATTAACCACATTTTCAACAAAAATAAATGTTGCTTTTTTTTATTCTATCAAATAGAGTATACATTCATTTCTTTATTTTGACCATAAAACAGAATCACGTGTAAACCATCTTAATTATTTTGAGAGACTTTCCTAAGAAGAAAAAATAAAGCCTCTTCTATTTTATAAAGATACACATTTGTTTATATAAGACAGATTTAATTAGAGCAATGTGTTTTAAAACTGGCATTTTTAGCACATGATCATTGCAAAGGAAATTGTGCAGGGGGCATGGTTAGAGAGGCACATAGTGGAAAACGTGCCTACTCTTGTCACTAAAAGACCGCTGTTGCTTAAATCCATTTTTCTTTGAATAAGACTGTCCACATAAACCATCAGGATGAAATTCTATATCTTCCATAAAATAGATAAGTAATCATTTATTCTTCAAATGTCTTGTATGTATCTTTTATTTTATCTCGTTCTTCCAAGGTGTTCTAAACAACAGAACTTATATAGAAATTTATATCTAAATGTCAGAGAATAGAAGAGGTGAAATACCAAGAATGGAAATATGGGAAAATGAGAAACAATATAATTGGACAAAACAATAGAGGTTTAGATGCCAAGAGATGACTCTAAGCACCTGTGGTAGGAGTTAATATAAAGTGTAAATTTTAAAAATCATGATTTTACTTTTGGTATTCAAAAAGCTATCTCGTATTCTTTCCTCTAACTGAAATGCTGGATCATATTTATTTTTTAAAAAATTGAATGTGAAAAATATTTTAGAAACTACTTTTGTATCAAAAATGTCAAAGCTTAACTGTGTCTCATGCAATCAAAGACTGAATAAGTATTATTTCAGTTATTATATTTACCCTTGAAACAATGTTTTGTACACAACAGACATGTAGAAAATTTATGTTGAATGAATGAATGAAGACAATATTATATGAAAATTCAAAAGTAAAAGATGGAAGCTCCTACTAGCAGCAGATTTTTTTGTTTTTTTTCATTCTTCAGTATCATTCCCCAGGGAAGCTGGCAAACTGAAATCTGTTACATTAGTGCCAGCAGGGATGTATATGTGTGAAGAGAGTAAGTAAACATTTATTGTACCTGATGGCTCAATGGACTATCCACATGAGCTCTTAAGAGACTTGAAAATACTTGACAGTATTTATCCTTGGGATGAATTTTCCAAATACTATTTGTAGATGTTATCCTTCAGAAGATTTCTATTTCTGAGCCAGTCGAACTTTCTCAATTCAAAACTATTGAGCTAATCTGTAACTATATAGCTCCTTTCCCTTTGGTAATGAGATTAATCTCTTAAAATGCTTTTAAATTTTAATGTTAAATTTGTGATATTAGGTTGCCTTTTTTAAAAATAGTGTCCAAATATCATTAAAAACAGACTTAGTAGCCAGCATATTTTTTTTGAAATATGATATTCTTTCCCAGTTAGCTAATATAATGACACTGACAAGCTGCCACTTATTGTGGGCCTTATATACATATGTCAGTTTCTTTTTGGCATTCTATATGTTAATTAATAGATTAATAAATAGATGGATGTTCCATATTATAGAGAAGAATAAATCAAAGCTTAGAGAAATATAATGCCTTACACAAAGCCACACAGATCATAGATTTTTTTTTTTTTATCTGAAATTCAAACCCAACACCAAGACTGTAGTAGACTAAATCTTATTTTGATTGGTTCTCTGTTGATAATAACAGAAGTACTTGAGTCTGGATAATTAATAAGGAACAGAAGTTCATTTAGCTCATAGCTGTGGAGGTCCAAGGTGAGGGCCACATCTGGGGACTCTCTGAAGTCTTGGGACTGTGAAAGACATCACATGACCATGGTAAGACAGAACAAGAGCAGAACATATCATTCATGGAAGTGCATAAAGATGATATTGAGTACATAAATATTTACCTTTCACTAAGGGCACAGCGATCTATCCTCAGCACCCTACATAAATTTGACCTTGTAGATCAGCACTAATCTTGTTAGTAAATTCAATAAGAACTTTTAAAAGTGTTTATTGATTTTTTTTTTTTTTTTTTTTGCCTTTGGTACACCTGAACATGGTTGATTACTCTCCTCATTTTGCCTCAGTTGATATAATCCTCCCATGGTCTCACACTCAGTGAAGGTACCCTCTCCCTTTAGTTGGCCAAGCAAGACATTTGAGAAACTCCCCTGACTCAGATCTCTTGTTCACCAAGTACTCTCAATCCTTTCTCATAAATATGTCTATCTATGTTTTTTTCTCTCTTGCTGTTCTATTGCCTAAATACATATTTAACCTGTCCTGCATGATTACTACTACCCTCAATTATTACAAATACCTTCTAACTCTTTCTTTAACTAGTTTTAGCTCTTCTGATCTGTCCTTCAAATCTGAATGATTCTTTTGAAATAGAGATTCCAAGTGGACACTTTCCACAGCTCTTAAATTAAGACCCAAGCTCTTTAATTTACAAGGATTTAAGCAGCCCTGTGCTTGCTTATCCAATTGCCTTGTCACCATTTGCCCTTGCTTCTTACAATTTTTTACTTGTGTTCTCTCATTTCCAGGCCAGCATATGAAAGCTGTTTCTTCAATATATTCCTTCTATTCTTTCTCTTTTTATTCTGGCATTAAATTAGATGTCATCTCCTTGGAGAATGATCCTGCTAGATGCCTCTCAACCATGTGTAGGTTACCCACCAAAATATGATTTGCCACTCTTCATTTGTGATTGCTTGCTTCATAACCTTAGTTTCTCTATGTACTTCTGGTGTTGTGTGGGCAGATATTTTATCTATTTTTTCATCATATCCCTAAAGTCTAGAAAAATGCTTGACCTATAGTAAAAATGTAATACATATTTGTTTGTAAAATAAGTAAATGAATAGAGTCTGTTTCTCTTGTTTTTACAGTCCATTGTGTTTTTTGGTTTTCTGATTCATTTTTCTTTTTTTTTTTAATGAAGTATTTTATTTGGGACCAACAATTAGTGTAATGGCTATTTCGCTGGACTCCCATGTAGTTGACTGTGGTTTGAGTTCCAGAACTGGCGGCTTAAACTCACGCCAGGCATGTGTGCATGCATGCCCAAGATCCTGAGAGGGGAATGGAAGAGAAGGGATTGCAGCGTAGCCATCCCCCCTGGGGTGATTTCTTGCTTTCTGTCTCTCTGTCTCTCTCTGTCTTTCTGGCGAGCGCACACACCTCTCCAAAAAAAGAAAAAAAAATTTATTTGACTTTATTTATTTATTTTAATTTGACCAGAGAGGGACCGAGTGAGAGAGTGATAAAGCTGGAAATCATTGAATTATTTTATTGTCCTGTAACCATGCCTATCTAGAAATTAACTTCATTTTTTATGACAGAAAAGCCATTTCGGAAGATTGTTAATAATGCTCATGCATGAGTATTATCTCCTAAACTTAAGTTTGTCTTTTAGATTGTAATCAGTTCCATAGATTACTGGCATATCTTTCAAAGTTTGAGAACAACAGCCTTAGTGCAGAAATACTCTTATTTATCAAAAGTAGTTAAGTAATTTTATTACCACTTAAAATTTATTCTACTTTTGTAGCAGAACACTCCCATGTGCAACAAAATAAAAATTTAAAAATTTTATAGCTTTATATACATATTCAGGAGAATTTCCTAGTTCAATGTTAAGCATTTGCACAGCTCAGTCTTCATATCTATAGTTATTAAACACGCTGATTCCCTAGAATGAATTGTAGCATGTTTTATAAATGCACGTAATACTCATTAATTATGTAGTATTTGCTTTGCTATAGTTCATAAATACTTAAATTTATAAAACAAAATGGAAAATAGTAGTATATTGTGTAATATAATTATTTGTGGAATTTTAAATCATAAAACTCTAAGGGGATTTTCTATGAAGTAAATTTTATGGAACAATAATTTTAAAAGGAAAATATACTAAATGTGTTTATGAATTCACATGTTCAAGTTAAATGTCTCATTTGAGGATAAAAATGCTAAACATAAATTTTAATTTTATTCATTATGTCACAATACATGTATGGATCTATTATTTATTTTTAATTGAATTAAAATATTTCTAGGATTAAAATTTTATTCCCCCATGTGTTAATACAAAGTAGTTTTTAGTCCTATTAAAATTTTTGTTTTGTTTTATTTTGTTTTTTTCCTTTTTCGAGAGGTTTTTGCTGTAGGGTGCGTGTGCTCACCAAAAAGACAGAGAGACACAAAGTGAGAAATCATCCCCCAGCGGGGATGGCCACAGGGTAATCCTTTCTCCTCCACTGTCCTCCCAGGATCTTGGGTACACCCACACACCTGGTGCGAATTTAAACCACCGGGTCTGGGACTCAAACCATGGCCGACAACATGGGAGTCCAACGACATAGCCATTACACCAACTGCTGGTCCCAATAAGGTGTGTTTTTAACTCCTGCTTTCAAATAAGAGTTTAGTATTTTGTATATAAACAATACAGAGAAAGAGAGAGATGGTTCTAGATTAGTATGATATTTTTCTTTATTTTTTTGTCATGTTAATATTAATAAAGGTAGTTTTTCAGATATAGTAGAAATAGAGGAGACAGCAGGTGGCACAGAAGTTAAATTGACTATTTCACATGAGCAACAGCATAGTTCAGGTCATATACTTGGCTGCTTGAAAAACAAGATGTGTGTGTGTGTGTGTGTTTGTGTGTTTGTATTTGTGTGCCTGCCCCAAATCCTGAGAGGAGAATGGAGGAGAAGGACTGCAGTATGACTAAACCTTTCGTGGAGAAGAGGTGATTTCTCACTTTCCCTCTTTCAGTCTCTTTGTCTCTATCAGGCAAGTACGTGCACCCTTTACTGAAACTTAAATCAAAACAAACAAACAAAAAAACCCAAAAAACAGGGAGATATATAGTGAGAGAGAGAGAGAGAGAGAGAGAGATGAGATGAGATGAGATGAAAAAGTAAAATAGAGAAGAAAAACAAGAAGGAAGGTTAAGAAGAGAAAATGGAATTACTCAATTTGGTCCAAGCTGTAAAAGAACTGTATGATCCCTTTTTTCTTTTCATGCTATTATATAGTGAATCTTTTGTATTGGTTCTTAAATGACTTTTATTATTTGAGGATTATATAAAAGAATAAACTGATTAATTTGTCTCTCTTTTTAAAAATGCATTATAATTATATGTCCTATTAAAATGTATTCATTAACTTGATATACTTTGAAATAATATAATCGGGAACTACTTCTCTAGTAGAATGCTTGTTTCTATTAATGTCTCTGACTACATTTACTTCTGAAGTTAATGTTATACCTAGAAAACATAGAAAAGAATGTTAGTTTTATTCCTTAATTAATTATGATTCAGGCTATTTTATTAAATAAAGTTATTTCACTCTCACAAATGCATCAGATTGTATGTGAAGGTTATTATCTGGAGCATTACAGATAAATAAAACAAAAATAAATGAGCAGAGTTTATAATATCAGGGAATAGTTACATAAATTATGTGCACAATAAAACATAGTGTTTGTTAAGGACAAACTAGAACGTTAATACTGACTTACTAGGAAATTTAAGATATTGACACAAAACAACAATTAACGTGAAATACAAAATAAAAAAGAATATGTGTAAATGTGTAAATACACAGAAAGTGTTACAGAAGAAAAGCATTTCAAGCCACTAACAGTGAAAAGTGTTAAAAAAAAAAATCATTAAAAGCCACTAACAGTGACAATTCAGTGAGGAACAGAATTGATATTTGGAAGGAGACTATTTTACTCTATATTCTTTTATACATTTTATATATATATATATATATATATATTATACTTTATATATTATGTTTTTGTTCTTTGAATTTTTTTAATTTTTTTTTCTTTTTTGGAGAGGTTTTTGCTTTAGGGTGTGTACATTCACCAGAAAGACAAAGAGAGACAGAAAGCAAGAAATCACTGCCCAGGGGGGATGGCCGTGCCGCAATCCCATCTCCTTCATTCTCCTCTCGGGATCTTGGTTACGCATGCACACACGCCCAGAGTGAGTTTAAACCATGGGGTCCAGTACTTGAACTGCAGTCGACTACATGGGAGTCCAGTGACACAACCATTACACCAACTGCTGGTCCCTATTTTAAGTTACTCATAAAAGTTATAATAATTTGTTTTATAATTTAAAAAATACCTTAAAGAATTTGACAAATGCTTGTTTGTGCAAAAATAATAAATCTGGAGTTCTGATGAAGTAAAAATTTCAATGATTATATCATAAAATGCCCTTGTACATGGGGAAGAAAATTGTACATTGTAATTAGTATGTTTTGCAATTCTATGTTTCATCTCTAATTTTTTTTTTCTTTTTAATTAAAGGTCTCATTCGTTTGCAAGAGCTCATCAAAGCTCCATCAAGGTACAATCTTCGACTTAAAATTCGTCAGTTACCTGCTGATACAAAAGATGCAAAACCTCTACTAAAAGAAATGAAAAGAGGCAAGGAATTTCATGTAATCTTTGACTGCAGCCATGAAATGGCAGCAGGCATTTTAAAACAGGTACTCTTTAAATTAATTAAATCTTACTCTTTTTGCAACTTGCACTTAAATTATGTTCTTTTTAAAAATCAAAGTATTACACAGTCAAGTAAAAAAATAAGAAAAATCTCTTGATGTAATTTTATGTTAGAAAAATTTTACAATTGCCTTAATTAACTGTCTTAAATGAAAAGTTATGTAAATATTGATGATCTTCTACCTGATTGTTTTTAAAGATCCGTGATTATTTTCAAATGATTAGAATACTGTTTTGTTAATGAGATTGTTGATTGATAATAAATATGTTTTGTACTGAAATGAGGAATGAAACTGAGTCAATGATTGAGCAGCTCATCCGATATAATCAACCAATAGAAAAGAAGATAAAATGTATCTAATATTTACCTAGCACCTACTGTGGGATGCCTCACATACTTGATCTTTCATCATCATAACCAAAAAATGTAGAAGCTATCTTTACTTTATAAAGAAACCAAGTCTCAGAATGATTTTAATCTTGATCAATGTCTAGTAGCAAGAAAAGAAAGTGGAAGAATATGGAAGATTTACTGCTGAGTGAGGCAAGCCAGGCTATGAAGGAGAGACATTGTATGTTCCCACTTAACATATACCGAATGTCTGCACTCTATGACTGAAACTGATTGACTAACGGTTGTAAAAACACAAGAGATGGGTGTGAACATCAGATGAGGTGTATGTGAAGGAGTGGATCCTAACGAAGGACATTTAGAGAAGGGATAAAGAGGTAGAGCATTGAAGGGATGGGGAGGTGTGGTGTTATCGGTTGAAGATATTTTGATCAATGGGACTGGGGAGAAATGTTCACATATTGAAATGCTCACATTGTAAGCTAAACAATGTGATTGAATGTATATGCAAAAATAAATAAGTAAAAAAAAAAAGAAAAGAACAGGTGGATTTGTATTCCACCTAGTGATAGTAACAGGTAATTATAACATTATCTTCCTGAAAAGATATTTCTAAATTTATCAAACAATAGTCAGCATTTTGCCTGGGGGTTAAGATGGCTAGATCCAACATAATTGGGATTTCGCACCCAGCAGCTTGAGAAACACACTGGGCACATGTATGTGCATGCCCCAAATCCTAAAAGGAGTGAGCAATGGTGGAGCAGAGGTGATTGTGGCATAATCATACTTATTTTTCTTAGTGCCTCCACCCCCAAAGCATACATGCTCTTTGGGAAATTTTTTTGAAACCTTAAATAAAAAAGTTTGTAGCAATAAAATCCCTGAAGTTACATCAGCACTAGTCAGACATAGCTGAAAAACAGGTCTCATAATTATTGTAAAGTATTGTTCATTTTTTATTGAAAAGACAAATGAAGTTGATCGTTAAATGATTAGTACAAAACCATATACTACCATGTAGTAGAGTTTGAATTCAAATCTTTGGATCTTGTTTTTTAAAATTTCTTTATACACACTGTGCTGATGCACAGTAGCTTGAAATGAATCAACTGTTTAGAAACCCTTTAAATAGAGGATAAAATATCTCTACTGGAGAGTTATACAGATTCAGATATCAAATTATGTCTCATTAAATATAACGACCAACAGTAAATGCCTGTTATAACAAGGTTAGTTTATTAAGCAGATGTTTATCCAATATTCCAATGTGAATGTAGGTTTCCCT